>NC_133379.1:14166169-14466169 GCF_049309525.1 Garra rufa | reverse complement strand
TCTTCCTGATCGGGTTTAGGAACTCGGTGACATGGTAGCAAGCTCCATTTCTTGCATTTTCTTGCCTTGCATTTCTAATCTTGTTGATGTGAATTTCATCTTTAGATTAAAATTTCAACTGACATCATGCTAATGATGCTTTAACTGACAATTATTAATGGTCTGTTTGTGTTTGCGCAGGCATTTGCAGAGGTTTTGGGGAGCATCCGGAGATTTCTGGCAAACACAGTGGACCAAACTTCACCAAGCCTTGGGAGGAAATGAGCCGGCCTTGTTTTTTATCGGTTCGAGGCGTAGCAAACCTTGTTTTTAACCTTTATATGGCCTCCCCTCTGGACACTGATTAGGAAATGTTCATGCATCTGTTGTTCTAGACCAGGGGTCACTAAACTTGGTCTTAGCTCCAACTCGTCTCAACACACCTGCCTGAAAGTTTCAAGTACATCTAGTTAGAGCTTGATTAGATGGTTGAGGTGTGTTTGATTAGGGTTGGAGCTAAACACCGTCTGATAATCCCTGTTCTAGACTGAACCGATTGCCTCAAACCTCAGACCTGCAATCAGGACTCAAATCAGCTGAAGTTCACTTAAATAAAACCATTTTGGCACAGAACACTGTATTCTGCAGCAACAAACGTTTTTACTGGATGCAAGAACATGAGTTAAATTTTCCCCAAAATAAATTGGTGGTTTACGCACAAATAGAAATCTCTTTTCTTTTTTGTGTTTAACAGGGACCCTGTTGGTGCCAACGCTTGCTTTTTGGTCGTTTAACGCCCTGCTGATGGTGGTTGACTCGACAGGAAAACCAAACTTCATCACGCGTTACAGGATTCAGCCTGACAAAAACAATCCGGTATGTTCTTCAGCAGCCCATTGACCTATAACGTTACTGTTTGAAACAGCGCAGGATTCATTCCACACTATAACAACTGATAATAATTGATCCAGTTATTAATTACACAAAATATCAGATTAACTGATTAATAATTAAGATTATTTATTAATGACTCAATTACCGAAAAAAACAGCAGTGACAGGTCTAGTATAACGCAGAGAAGAGAAACTCAGATTTTACTCATGAGCTTTTGCGATTGTTTTACTGACTATGAAAAATTGAAGAACCTTAGAAAATCCTTCAGTAATTTGAATGCATTTCTTATTTGAGCAGTAAGTTTCCTAAACATCTTTTCATTGTACTCATTTCATAATCATTTCTTGTTTTGTGACATATTTACGCAGACATATTTTAACAGCATCTGATTGAAATGTGAAATTTTTTTGATTATTATTAAATTTGGTAAGTTCAAGTTCAAAAAAATTCTTAGCATTTTTGTCTTGTTTTCTAGTATAAATATCTAAACATTCTTGAATCAAGATTTACTTGAGAAAGAAAATTGCTTAAATTAAGTCTTATTTTCGGAAAATAATTACGTTTTTTTTTTTTGTTTAAAACAAGAAAAAAATCTGCCAGTCTGGAAATAAAACTAGTCTTAATTCAACGGCAAAACAAGATTATTTTTCTTTCCCCAATGACAAATAATTTTTTTCTTGTTTTAACCAATAAACTAACAATATTTTGAAACATTTTCAGAGAAGAAAGGCTTAATATCTTTAGTCATTTTGTTTTTCAATCTTCAGTAAATGCATCTTGATGCAAAAATGTTATTTGTACTCGAAAACAAGACAAAAATACGTAGGAAAATATTTTGTTGCAATGTTTTAGTGACTTTCAGAGACTCAAAACTCTAATTCATTTATTCCTTTTGCACCTTTGCTCAAAAATGTTAATGCATGTTTAATGGGTTAAATGGTTTAGTGAAACTATATAGGCAAATATTGCTGTTGATTACCATGTATGAGTGTGTAAATGTTGTCAGTGTATTACTGTATGGGGCTAACTGTCCGTCCATTGACTGTTGAACATCTCTATCATAAAAATTCAGCTGAATGAAATTATAGGCCTATAAAGTCATAACTGCTGCTCTTTTGGATAACTGAGTTAGTGCTGATAATAATTTTAGCATACCTTGCATTGATTAAGATTACACAGCATATATAATCTTAAAATGTCCGTCATAAATACTTGCGTGTGTAGATTAAATAGTGCATAATAATGTCTGTCTGTGGAAAAGGAATTGAATAATGTTCTGTTTATGAGTTCAGAGTTCGGTCGTTACTGTATAATGGAGCAACAGGTTTTTTATCAAGTCTGATAAAATGAATCTATAAGGTTGAGTTTTGGTGGGTCATGAACAGGTCAGACTGTTTGGACGAGTAGCAGTTAACCTCAGCTGAACTTTAGCAATGCAATCATTCCGATCGTTCAATCCGAACACAGTGTTTACATGAGCGCTGAATGAAGTTCGGTTGATGTGTGTGATTATATGTCACAAGCCTTAAATCAAATTTAATCTTTTGACATGCTCACACTGCATGAATATACAGAGTTTCAGAAGCACACCAAGCTTTGTACAGTGATGCTAATATTAATTGAGCAGTAAAAAATGCCTGTTCCCATATCCAAAACATGATGAGAATCCCAATTAAGCACCTGCAGCACTTCACAGATGACGACTGGAAAGAGAACTTTAGATATATTAGTTTTAGATATAAGTGTTTATATGTCATGTTGCACAAATTAGAAAAGGTTTATCCCACTCCTCTCAACCCAACTGAAATTGTGTGAATTTTATTCTGTTTACATGGAGCATTTTCATTTGGATTGGACTTTTAAACTGACTTGTTTAACACACCTCAAATTTTGATTTAGCTAATATTTATTCTGAAGAATGATAGACATGTATAGTGTTGAAAGCCAAAATAAGAAATGTCATGGATGAATATTTACTGAGTAATCCAGTATTTTGTAGAGGGGGATGAAAATGGCAATTCAGAGATGGAGATTCAGAGTCAAGTTACAGGGGGGTAAAGATGACTTCAGAAAGATGACAGCATCATAATGATATTTTTACACAGAGATTGGTCGCTCTATTAGTGGAATCTGTTGACTTTAGCAATCTTTGTTGCATTATGTGCCAATGGTGACCATTCAAAAATGGGGAAACGGCACTTTTCAAGTTTTTCTCCAAAGTTTGCATGCCTGTAACCTCAAGAAGTATTAAAGATATTTTAATGCTCTTTTAGATATTGGGTCTTGACAAAGTTTACTTTTTGCATCTTTATTTTTAATGCTCTGTGAGATTCGGTTCCAGAGATATTGAAATTTGAATATGGCTCCAAGAGTAAAATGTTCAAATGTACACCTATTCAGTGGTCACAAACCAAATGTGGGTGAGTTTGATAAAAAATTATATTTCTTTTGATTGAAAGAGGAATGTCTGAAGAACAAATAATGTTAAAATTGGAGATGTATCTTGTTTCTTTCTGTCAAGACAACTGCCATGAACATACCTGCCTGAGTGCCATAAATATTCTTTTTCCAAAGTTTGCATGACTATACCTGAAGACGTGTTAAAGATATAGCAATATGATTTTAGATTTTAGTTGTTAATAAACTTTACTTTTGGAATCCTAATTTTTGGGATCTTAACATTTATGGCACTCAGACAGGTATGAAAAAATCAATATTTTTATATAATAATAAGGAAATATAAAAGATATTTTTAGATTACTTGCATTACGTTTTCATCAGTTTACAAGGTTATAAAGTGTATTGTACTGCTCTACAACACCCTAGAATCGCTCTGGCAGGTTCTGCAATTACAAGCACCACTTGCATTTTACAGAAAAATCTAGTAAACTACCTAGTGAAACTAGACCTTGTAATTGAAGTGATGTTGTTTCCCAAAAGGTGGATCCGGAGCGGTTACGGCATGCGGTGAAGAAGGTGCTGTTTAACCAGGTGTGTCTGTCGGGTCCTGTGGTGGTGCTCACCTACATGGTGATGAAGTGGAGAGGCGATCCGTGCGGCCCGGAGCTGCCCACCTTCCACTGGGTGCTGCTGGAGCTGGCCGTCTGTGGCCTGATGGAGGAGATACTCTTCTACTACACACACAGGTTAGCATTCATAAAACACTTGCTTAGTTTCTGATGACTTTCACCAACACAATGCTGCTGGTTAACTGTTCATCATGTCTACCAATCGAGGGATGCACATGAATAGTGTGTGGATGTACATGCACAACCAAAAATAAAAAATGCACTGGGTAAATAAATAAATGCACAATCACTGTTTTAGATCAACTAACTGTATAAGATTTCCATTTGAACTGAAACATAAATAAATTGTGGTGGTTTTAGAAGAAGTAGTGAGTAGTGAGTACACCCCTCACATATCAGCAACTATTTTAGTATATCTTCTCAAGGGACAATACTATAGAAATGAAACTTGGATATATGTATGTATATATGTCCTCTGGCCATTATTGTCAAAATAGCTGGCAACAAAAGTGAGTACACCCTAAGTGAACGTGTCCAAAGTGTCAATATATTGTGTTAGCACTATTGTTATCTAGCACTGCCTTCATCATTCTGGGCATGGAATTGACCAGAGCTGCAGGTTGTTGCTGGGATCCTCTATAATGACATTATGGAGCTTCTGGACGTTAGACATGGTTAGATGCCCCACAGGTGCTTAATAGGGTTCAGGTGTGGAGACATACTTGGCCACTCCATCACCTTCACCTTCAGCTTCATCTTCGTCAGCAAGGCAGTTGTCATCTTGGTGGTGTGTTTGGGGTCATTATCATGTTGGAAAACTGCTGTTCGGCTTAGTTTCTGGAGGAAAGGCGTCATGTTCTGCTTCAGAATGTACAGTGCATAATGGAATCCATGTTTCCCTCAATGAACCGCAGCTCCCCAGAACCAGCAGCACTCATGCAGCTCCAGACCATGATGCTGCCACCACCATGATGACTGTAGACAACACACAGTTCTCTTGGTACTCCTCACCAGGGCATCTCCACACATGCTGGACACCATCTGAACCAAACAAGTGTATCTTATAGTCTCATCAGACCACAGGACATGGTTCCAGTAACTCATGCTCTTGGTTGTCTTCAGCAAACCGTTTGCAGGCTTTCTTGTGAGCCAGCTTCAGATGAGGCTTCCTTCTGGGATGACGCCTATGCAAACCGACTTGTTGCAGTGTGCGGCGTATGGTCTGAGCACTGACAAGCTGACCTTCTACTTCTGCAACCTGTAAAGCAATGCTGGCAGCACTCATGCATCTGTTTGTTTAAGCCAGGATCTGCACCTGACACACAGAACAACAATTCTAATTCTGAAACTCAGAGTTCTTTGCCATGAGATGCCATGTTGAACATCCAGTGGTCAGTTTGAGAGAATGTACTTAACCTAATTTTAGCTGCTCTAATACAAGATACGCAACTTTGTAGGGTCCTGTCAAGCAGACAAAACATAAACATGATGAATAGGACATGTGGCTTTGCATGGTTAAACAACACACTGCTGTTATCACTTAGGGTGTACTCACTTCTGTTGTCAGCTATTTTGACAATAATGGCTGTATGTTGAGTTATTTTCAGAGGACAGTAAATCTATACTGCTATACAAGCTGCACATTGACTACTCTAAAATATATCCAAGTTTCATTTCTATAGTATTGTCCCTTGAGAAGATATACTAAAATGGTTGCTGAAATGTGAGGGATGTACTAACTTTTGTGAGCTATTGTAAATAAAAACATTTACACTTTAGTTGAGTGTGCTTTTAAGCAGTGATGCTCAGCCTCAGTCGTCCACTCATCTGCTCTCTCCAGGCTGGTTCACCATCCGTCCCTCTATAAGAGCATCCATAAGATCCATCACGAGTGGACGGCTCCTGTCGGAGTGGTGGCGCTCTACGCTCATCCGGTGGAGCATGTGGTGAGATCCGTCGAGCCGTCAGTCAGATGTGGGGTAGATCAGTGGTGATCCGTACGGTCAGATGTGTTAAAACCCTTCATGTGTTCCTGTGTGTGTAGCTGTCGAACATGCTGCCGGCTCTGATGGGTCCAGTGCTGCTGGGTTCTCACGTCTCCACCACCAGTCTGTGGTTCACCATCGCTCTGCTGGTCACTACGGTCTCTCACTGCGGATACCACCTGCCCCTTCTGCCATCGCCTGAGTTCCACGACTTCCACCATCTCAAGTAAGTCCATGCCTCAATATCTAATACAAGGGAAATGGTTGAAGTAAAGTGATTGTTTTAGAGTCCTGGGACAGTGATAGGTTTCCATGCACTATAAAGCCCAAAGCACGCTTTTTTATGCGTATTCCAGCACACAGGTGCAGTTGTATACAAGAAGCCTTTCAAAGCACACTCCATTTAATGTGTACACACAGGGCTAACTACCTAACTAACTAACTAACAGGGCTAAAACTAACTTACCTAACTAACTTGCCTAACTTTGGTTGCTAACCAAAATGTTCTTTTTTTTTACCAGCCATAAAACTCTTTTTGCAAAAACAGGCTATTACTACTACAATGACTCAACATATTTACAATGTTTTTAATTTGTCCTTTACTTTAAAGAAAAAAAAACAGATATATTGATTTACTAATTAATGTTTTTGAGGGTTTTTTTTTTTGTCCCTTAAAAAACGTTGAGATTCCTGTCCTTGCATGTTTTTGCAATGTTTAACATATCAACACTCATCAACAAATATGTCATTTCCATTTCTAAACCACATATTTTAAAGTCACCATTATGCACCATTAAGCTAAAAGGATTCCTACCACAGTGGCCATCCCTCACAAAACTTATATCTACCACAGTTTTATCATGGGTAGAATGCAGAATGTTTTAATACACGCATTTCAATGTAAATGTGTTTTATACAATATTTCAAACCTTTAACCCACGGGAGAAAATCAACCCACTGCAACAGTTTGAAATCAACCCAATTCCATGGGAAAAATGCGGATTTGGCAACCCTCCATCCAACACAAGCTGCATCCAAAGTGATTTAAATACTTTGCATTGTGATATTGACTCACTGATGTGCAAAAATTATATTCAATATTAGAATGTTTGCTGGAGTGGGATTAAGAAAACAGTCCTGCACAAGGCTTCAATACAAAAACGCACACAATTAATGGTGACTGTAGAAAGCAAAAGCCAAATCCTGGACATTTTGCGCAATTTAAAAAAATCCCGGCCGGATGCATTTTTTTTTTTTTTTAGGTCTAAAAAGAGGACATGTCTGGGGAAAAGGAAATTGTGACTTTTTATCTCACAACTCAGATTTTTTTTTCTTCTTAAAATTGCATGATATAAACTCAAGTCATAAAGTCAGAATTGTGAGATATAAATTTGCAATTATAAGTAAATAGTCTTTATCTCAGAATTGCAAGAAAAATGTCAGAATTGCCCGTTTATCACACAATTGCGAAAAAAATAGAGTTGTAAAAATTAAAAGTCGCAATTACCTTTTTTTTATTTCTTTTTTTTTTATTCAGCAGCAGAAACAGGCTTCCTTACACACATATACGTATCTGTTGCATAGATATTTTTTTCTCTCTACGTCTCATCTTTGTGTTTGGGAAATTTGTTGCCATGAATTATAACCCATATAGACATGTTTGTAATATTTCAGGCTAGAGTCAGCTCTTCTCACAGTCTCTTAACCCTACAGGCATCCATTGTTGTTGTAGCTACCTTGGGCAATTGTTGCCATCTTGTGGACAAACTAATTACCATTAAAAAAATGCATGTGAGAACTTACTTTTACAAAAACCATGTGATGCACATACATGGATGTAGTAGTGTGATGATGAAATCTGCATGTTGCGTACATTTCAAATTATAATAAGGTTAAAATTGACAGAGTTCACGTATAATTTCCTCACATTCATGTGCTTCAAATGCAAACTTCATAAAATGCTGAACTTTAAAAACACATGACAGACAGTGTGTGTGTGTGTGTGTGTGTGTGTGTGTGTGTGTGTGTGTGTGTGTGTGTGTGTGTGTGTGTGTGTGTGTGTGTGTGTGTGTGTGTGTGTGTGTGTGTGTGTGTGTGTGTGTGTGTGTTAGTGACATTTACAGTGGGGTCAAATGTTGGCTTATACATGATACCATTTTGTTTGTGTAAGTAAATAGGCAACGTTGTATTACTGCTCTCTCCATTGGTTCAGCAATCATGTTGTAACATGTAGGTAATAGCTGATTTACACGACACCGGTTCTGTCATTTAACATGCATGCTTTCTTGTAAATCCTGTATATTTGTACACAGACATACTCAATTGCATGAAATTTCTATCCATTTAGCCAACCCTAACCCAGCTCTAAACCAGCAAATGAAGGTCATCAGAATTACTAAGTAATGACTGCAGTCGTCCAGGAGCAGAGGTTTTTTAGACAGGAACATTGGACCGAGCAGTCATTATTCATGACAAGGGGAAATCTGTCAACCTTGCTCTACATTCAACTCATGCAGTAACCTTTGTTCTCACCAGATAACAGCCTAGAGCTCTTTGAACATTTCATAGGTCTCCAGCGATATCAATGAACATCATGTAACAGTGAAAGTGTATTTGTAAGTGCTGTCTCTGATGTCCAGCTTTTCCACATAGGAAGCATTGCACACCTGCCAGATATTGATATGCTGACGTATCTCCTCTGATATCACTCAACACTTATAAAGATTACATGAGTGCATTCAAAGCATTTCAGTTGTAGGTGTTGACAGCAGTGAAAATTGCAAATGATCTGCAAATTCTGTCACTACTGTATCTCTTCATACCGCAGCGGTTTACAGTGTAGCCAGATTATTACTTAGTAAAAGGATCACCTCTTCATTATGGATGTGCAAAACACTTAATAGTAATGCAAGAGGCTCAAAACAACATTGGCTTTGACATCAGATGGTGTCAGTAGGAGTGAGCCTACACTAAACTTTGCAGTGTTTTGTAGTTCAATGTCAGTCTGCTCATGATCACGAGTTCAGAGGAGAAACTTTACTGAGGTCAGTGAGTGCATCGGTGAAGGCAGTCATGTTTTATGAGGCATTTAGGTGCTTGTTTTTTAACTATTCAGAGTTCCCACAGATCCTTGAAATTCTTGAAAGTTGTGAATCTGCATTTCTTTTTCAGTGCCCTGGAAGGTTTTTGAAAATCATACATGGATACAAGTCATTGAAAGTAGTGTTGTTTTTGGCGGCCGGTTTGAATTTTAATTTTAGTCTAGTCTTTTGTGTGAAGCTGTCATTTTAGGTTTTATTAGTTTTAGTCACGTTCATACTCTTTTTAGTCTAGTCAAGTTTTAGTCAACTAAAAGTCTGAGCATTTTAGTCTTATTTTAGTCAGAATTATCCATGACTATTTTTGTCTAGTTTTAGTCAACGAAAACTGATGAACAAAAAGAAAAATTATACATTTGGTCCTGGTCCACTGAATGTTCATACTGGCATTTTTGAGAGTGAACCTAAAGATACTGAGCCTGAAGACAGTGATACGTTTACAACATGATTAGTCGGGTTGAATGACGTATATGTCGTGACAGAACTCACTGAACACTCCAAACAAAAGGAAATGGTATGTTCGACTTAAAGTGCTGCTGCAGATGTATGACATAAAACTACCCATTCACTGATTGGTCTGCTCAGCACTACTTGAAGTCGACTACACCTAATGCTGTCTGCTGAATGAAACACGCTCATTGTTGTGTTTATATCATTTAGTTTTCACCACCTGTAAACTTACAAAGAGCATATAAAAGGCACTTTATCTCCTCGTTGCTCCACATTTGCCCTCTGCTAATTTTGTTTTGGATACACTGCGTGTTCTCTTCGTGAAATCATATCACATAGCCTCGCATCTTGTAAGTCCTTCAAATTGAGGTTATTGGCCCTGGAAAGTCATTCAAGGTCCTTGAATTTGAAGTTAAAGAAGTAGTTCACTTTCAGAACAAAAATTTACAGATAATGTACTCACCCCCTTGTCACCCAAGATGTTCATGTCTTTCTTTCTTCAGTCGAAAGGAAATTGTTTTTTGAGGAAAACATTTCAGGATTTCTCTCCATATAATGGACTTTTATGGTGCCCCAAAATGCAGTTTAAATGCAGCTTCAAAGGACTCCCAGTTGAGGAAGAAGGGTCTTATCTAGCGAAACGATCAGTTATTTTTTTATTTCTACACAGAGCTAGACAAGACAAGCATTTTAGTTTAAAAAGTATATAAATTGTAACTTTTTTTTTTTTTTTTTTTAGAAAATAACCAATCGTTTTGCTAGATAAGCTATTTTTTCCTCGGCTGGGATTGGTTAGAGCCACTTAAAGCTGCATTTAAATTGCATTTTGAAAGTTCAAACTCAGGGCACCTTGGATGACAAGGGGTGAGTACATTATCTGTAAATGTTTGTTTGCTGAAAGTGAACTAATCCTTTAACCAAGGTGTGTAAACCCTGACTTTTCCTAGAGACATCTAAAATGGTAAAGAGGCTCCAGAAACAGTGGAAAAGCCTTGCTATATCTGAGTAAACAGGGCAGGTTGTTTGTTGAGCGCTGTCTAAATCTAGCCGTCTTCCTCTCCAGGTTCAATCAGTGCTATGGAGTGCTGGGAGTGCTGGACAGGCTGCATGGGACAGACGAGAAGTTTCGTAATTCTAAAGCATACGAGCGGCACACGGTCCTGCTGGGTTTGACCCCGCTGAGCGAGAGCATCCCTGACAACCCCAAAAAAGCTCAAGATTAACTGTGCTGTCTACATTTGTCTGTTAGATCCACATCCACACTACATAAACTGACAGTCATCAGCACGTCTAATGGATCTGGAGTCACACACATTCTTTAATGTTATATCACAGAATTGAGGTTGAGGTGATTATACTGGTGTATTAGGGCTAAAGATCATTCATCTGCAGTCATCCTGTTTGATTTACTCAAATGAGCCGCTGTGAGGCAAAGAGACCCTGTTTATGAGATTAATAATTGCTGTCTACAGTCCTTTTTATTGTTCATCTTGTGTCACTGTTGTGTCAGAATAGCATTTCACATTTATACAGCTGATGAAAATTATTTTAATACTTATCAATGCTATATTTTAATACTGAAATCTATAATGTTTTTTTTTTTTTTTTAAATGAACATGTTCATGAACTCTTTCTGTCCCTGATGATTCATAACATTAGTTTCTGGAGTTTAGTATCAAACCTCACTCATTAAAGCTGATCTGCTGTACTGGGTGTGTTTGTAATATTAATAATTCTGATGCACAGAGTCAAATAACGACTCTTCAATTTTACATCCGGAACACAAGTATAGAAGAAATCCATTAGTGTGTATTATATGGTCCCAGACCCCCATAAGGACCTGGAAACATTATCTTTGATTGAAACTAGAAAAAAAAACTTAATGGTAATTTTTGTTAATGTATTATGCATGCTTTTTGTCTAAACTCCACATGTTCAGCACAGTGTTTTTACCTTTTTTTTTTTTACAGTCAGCATCTGAGGCCACAAACACACTATAACTGAATGTGTTAAGTCTGTTCCCGTTTAAGGTTTAATCCTAGTCTGTACATGAACAGGTCACATACACTGCTTTAGGAACCACAACCACCTTAAATGTGAGAACCAATCCCATCAGTGATTGTCCTGTCTGTGTTCAGTTTTGGTGTCTCACAGCAAGAAACACAAATTTCTCAAGTTTCACCTTTCGCCATGTGCTGTTTTTGTCCAAAGGCATATTATGTCCGGCAGTTTTAATGAAACCACCATTGACAGTGGCTAGTTTTGTTTATGCGCATAAGGCTGTTTCACAGAGCGTAATTGAAGACCAGTCGTGCCACTGCATTCGGAATCATTTGTAGAGGTTTGATTTAAAAGTCTTTCATCCATATCTGCCAGGCAGCTTGAGATCTGTACAGCTACTGTTTTATCTTCTACAAAGGTGCCCAGTTGACCAGGAGAGCAATAAATGACTACAACATGGAGTTTTAATAGGAGCTGTTAGTGTAATAACATGAGATTCAAACGAGTTACTATTGCATATTGGAGACTGGGTTGAGTAATTCCATTGTTGAAATGGTAAGTATTGTTAAAAATGAAAAGACCAGTACCCCAGTGTTGGAAAGTAATGATAGATGTAGGAAAGAAAGGCAAAAGGAGTGTAAAAAAAAGTAAATTAAAGATAAACAATTGCTTTGCTGGTGTCCTTGCTCGGTGGAGTCACGCAGGTAGAGTCGCAGCACACTAAACAAGCATTAATCTGTCTGATTAATATCTGCTAACAATATTTTGATAGACATTCTGCAAGTAACTTTGCAAGTACATGTCAACTTGTTCTTCTAACCCCAACCCAAAAATCTATGAATACTCTACCATGAGAGTTAGCTGATGTAGTTGCAGGACTAGTGGACTATCAAAACACTTCATAGAGTTTATAATGTGGGCAGGTGTTGGCAACAAAACATGATTTTGGTCTTATTTCCGATAGAAATCATTTGGATTTAAGTACTTTTATTTTTTTGTGTTTTTTGTTCGTTTTTTCTTTTTGCCAACTCTGTCTCTGTAGAACACAGCTGTGGAGTGAGACAGACCTGTGTCAAAATATGTAAAAAAGCCCAGACTAGCTCTATCCATGAGATCTTACAGCACAGTTTTTCAATACAGCTCCTTACACACGGTGTACAATTTGAGTAAATGCAATTGTCTCTAGCTGAACCGGCAGTATCTACAAACCAGGACTGCGTTTCCCAAAAATCACCGTAAGCCTAGGTACATCGTTGGACCATTGCCACCAATGGAGCTATGATCAACAAGTCTCTCACACATGAGGAAAACCAATTCTGCCATCTGGAACTTGTATGCCTCTGGGATAAACTCTAAAAATAAATAGACACAGCCAGACAATGACAACATCAATGCCACACTAGAAATGTAAAATCTGACAGAAAAACAGGAGTAAATGTGTCATGGGTAAAGCTGACTACATTGTTCCTATGAGAAACTCCTCCATAAAATAACAGACTGTGTGGGCAGTGAATGGCAACAGCTGAAACTGCATTGACCTCCACACATGTACTGCAATTATTCAATCCAACAACACCAAGGTGTCTACAGATGCCTTCAGTAACAGTCATGACACAGTGGTATTGAAAGCTGATGGTAAGCTCTGGAAACCAGTAGCGCAAGCAAGCAGATCCATGAATGATTGCCGATATGGTCAAAAAAAGCACTTAGAAACGGTTTTGGACTGAGGAGAATTCTTGGTTACATACAGGTGCTGGTCATATAATTAGAATATCTTCAAAAAGTTGATTTATTTCACTAATTCCATTCAAGAAGTGAAACTTGTATAATGTATACATTCATTCCACACAGACTGATATATTTCAAGTGTTCATTTCTTTTAATTTTGATGATTATAACTGACAACTAATGAAAACCCCAATTCAGTATCTCAGAAAATTAGAATATTACTTAAGACCAATACAAAGAAAGGATTTTTAGAAATCTTGGCCAACTGAAAAGTATGAGCATGAAAAGTATGAGCATGTCCAGCACTCAATACTTAGTTGGGGCTCCTTTTGCCTGAATGACTGCAGCGATGCGGCGGGGCATGGAGTCGATCAGTCTGTGGCACTGCTCAGGTGTTATGAGAGCCCAGGTTGCTCTGATCTTCTGCATTGTTGGGTCTGGCATATCGCATCTTCCTCTTCACAAAACCCCATAGATTTTCTATGGGGTTAAGGTCAGGTGAGTTTGCTGGCCAATTAAGAACAGGGATACCATGGTCCTTAACCCAGGTACTGGTAGCTTTGGCACTGTGTGCAGGTGCCAAGTCTTGTTGGAAAATGAAATCTACATCTCCATAAAGTTGGTCAGCAGCATGAAGCGCTCTAAAGCGTCCTGGTATACAGCTGCGTTGACCTTGGACCTCAGAAAACACAGTGGACCAACACCAGCAGATGACATGGCACCCCAAACCATCACTGACTGTGGAAACGTTACACTGGACCTCAAGCAACGTGGATTCTGTGTCTCTCCTCTCTTCCTCCAGACTCTGGGACCCTGATTTCCAAATGAAATGCAAAATTTACTTTCATCAGAGAACATAACTTTGGACCACTCAGCAGCAGTCCAGTCCTTTTTGTCTTTAGCCCAGGTGAGACGCTTCTGACGCTGTCTGTTGTTCAAGAGTGGCTTGACACAAGGAATGCGACAGCTGAAACCCATGTCTTGCATACGTCTGTGTGTAGTGGTTCTTGAAGCACTGACTCCAGCTGCAGTCCACTTTTTGTCAATCTCCCCCACATTTTTGAATGGGTTTTGTTTCACAATTCTCTCCATGGTGCGGTTATCCCTATTGCTTGTACACTTTTTTTCTACCACATATTTTCCTTCCCTTCACCTCTCTATTAATGTGCAATGACCTTTTGTGTCTTGCCCTCCTTGTGCAAGGTGTCAATGGTCGTCTTTTGGACAACTGTCACATCAGCAGTCTTCCCCATGATTGTGTAGCCTACAGAACTAGACTGAGAGACCATTTAAAGGCCTTTGCAGGTGTTTTGAGTTAATGAGCTGATTAGAGTGTGGCACCAGGTGTCTTCAATACTCAACCTTTTCACAATATTCTAATTTTCTGAGATACTGAATTTGGGGTTTTCATTAGTTGTCAGTTATACTCATCAAAATTAAAAGAAATAAACACTTGAAATATATCAGTCTGTGTGGAATGAATGTATACATTATACAAGTTTCACTTCTTGAATGGAATTAGTAAAATAAATCAACTTTTTGAAGATATTCTAATTATATGACCAGCACCTGTATATGCACCTGCAGAAACAGATTATTGTCTATTGATTACGATCTGATTGTATCTGATGTGTAGACATGGCAAATACACTCTAACAAGTACTTACACTGAGCAACATGACAGAAGAAGATGCTGAGTTTTAGGTAAATATGTTGCAGATGAAACCTGCAAACCAATAACAAATATACAAGTTAAGTCACTGACAATATGCACAATGGGTACAAATGTGATCCATGTGTTGAATTCTTGTGAAACAAAGCTAAATAGACATTACACAGAGAAACAGGCAGACTAAGCAACCACTGATAATTCCAGATGTACCAACAACACCCTGGGTTGTCAGTAAACCCTTAGAGATCCTCATGATGGGATATGTAGAGCTGGATTAATAAACCAACCCAAAGACCTGCCATCCAGGACTCAGAGGCTTGATATTTGGGCTCCCAGATTGACTGTATGTGATGACATTTCAGATCACTGTTGCACAAGAGCTTCAACCCAATGCACAAGTGAGAATCATTGCTCCAGTTGGGACTGAACTCTGTAGGACTGTGGAACTCCAGGAGTTCTGCACCTCTTATGTAGATCAGCACTCCTCAATGAACACATCACTGTGGACCAGGGGTACATCTCCTAAAAGCAACTTTAGGCAACAATGGTCAAGTGTTTCCTGAAACCATTTCAAATGAACTTTCACAAACTTACGTGGTTGGAGCTCCAGCTCCGCATGTTGACGTGGTTCGATTTCTGTTCTTGTAGAAGGGGTTTTGTCCCCATCCTCCTTCCATAGCATTGGGCCTAACCGCAGTCACATGATTTCAAGTGCATAGCCTCTATATCAGCAGTTAGGAGAGATCCATGAACTGAACTGAGTTACAGACCACTGATCTACATCCCAACAGCAGAGTCTATCCAAATACACACACCTGTGGTCTCGGCCATTTGGGTCTGTGCCAGGTCTTCAAAATGCCCTCAACGCACATTAAATCTGGAGAAGAATTTGAGGATAAGCTTATCTCATCATGTTCTTTTGCTGAGATCAGTAGTGTAAGTTAAATACTAGTAACAAGAAGATATTGTTAGATAGTGCTTTTGGTCCAAAGATTGACGTATTTTGTAAAATTCAGCTTTTATCTCTTAAACAGACATTTCAGTTTATTTTAAATTACAAAGTAGTGGAAATCAAAATAAAGCTCTGTAAACACTTTTTACATCAGGTAATGAGTTCTTCTTGCTCACTTGGACCAAACACAGGAAACACATCATGTAAGTAGTCAAGCGCTCAAGAGCAGAGACCAGAAGTGTGGGTATTTGCTGAACACCTGAGCAAATGAACCGTTTGCTCTCGTTGGATTCAGAAAGAGATTTATAGTTTTGTCTAATGAAAATGGAAATCTACTGGTTAGGGTTAGTTGTTCATAGAAAAGTTCAACAGCGGCTTTAAGGTTTTTAACCTTTTTAATTTTTTTTTGTTGTTTTCATTATTAAAGAAAAAAAACCTACAAATTACAAATCACACTAATAGCAATCACATCTGCCTATAATTCAGATGAAGTGTTATGATACAAGATTTCAAGTATTTTACAGTTCCCATCGTTGTTCTCTGGATATATATATATATGTGAGTGTCTGGTGGTACTAAAGTATTAACATTTGTAATAAATGCATACAGCTATTTATATGGCTTTATGAATGATTCTGTCTGCTCTCTGACCTCTGAAGATGCTCCAGCATGAACTCATACGCAGAGGCTTTTCCCACACCATTGAGTTGGATAAAAGGTTTTTAATTACATCAGTGATCACAAGATATTCCTCATCAAGATTTGACCACAGCTACTCTGAATGAAGAAGCCTACCGAGGGAAAGCAGGAGAGGGGAACCGCTAAATTAAATTTAAATCCAAATATTACCAAAGAGAGATGGATGGAAACCAAAACAACTCGAGCAAACAAACAGGTTGATGTTCGTATGGCAGCCGAACTCGTGTGAAAATCCATAAATTAGGTCAGCGACTGAAATATTGCTTATGATCCAAAGTCAGCAAAGTTATCAGATGCATCATCGTCGTAATCCTCAGAAGGTTTGTCTTTCTTCACATGATTCCAGTTGAAACCCTGAGGTCAGTTTCCCTTTAGTCAGACCGTCCTGCTGTTTGCATGAAGAAAATCAAGAAGTGATACTAAAACAAAGCCGGAACCACGTCGAGCTCGAGCGAGCATAAAAAATAAAAAAGATGAACACGTAAGGCAAATATATCTCTATAAACAATAAATGACACGTACAGCCAGGTGGTGTAATGTCTCTTAATTTCTTGAATTCGTATGTACACTAAGATTAACACTCTGGTAATGATTCCCGCCGGGACGAACTCGCACTAGATCTGGGAAACGATTGGTCCGTGAACGTGTGAACGCAACTGACCGCGGGTCTTCTGTAACAGACCGTGACACGTGGAAGAAAACGAGAGGATTTGGCAAGCGGGACGTTAGTGTCACAGTGATGCCCAAGCTTACGGTGCGACCCCCGGAAGTTGTCAGCTATAAAATGCAGCGGCGACCCCCGAAAAACAGGTAACGGAAAATCATCTCGCTCGAACGGCTGCATTTTCTGAGTGAAGCGTTCGTCTCGTCCAGTACCTACTCTATAGTCAAGAGCAATCTTATCCTTCAACGCAATCCTTACGCTCTACAAGAAGAAGAAGAAGAAAAAAAAAAGGGTGGAATCACGCGTCGTTCAGCCAAATAAAACAGTGACTCTACTGGAGGATATAAAGCAGAAAGATTCAACAAAAGCCTTTTTGTACCCCAATGATACAAGAGGAATAAAACTTCAAAGTCTTTAATAAAACAAAGAATGGAAGAATTTTCTCATGCCCTCTGCTGTCCGTTTCTGACGCACGGATGTTGTGAACGAGGAGAAGGTGGAAGAGCCTTGATTTGACCATCGTGAGCCGTTTGTGTCATGCTTGTGCGGTCGGTCCGACCCGCCGGCGGATAGTCGAGGCGCTCATTTGGGCGGTTTGGCGTCCTGCGCGGCTGCTCGCAGGTTCGGGGTTTTGGCATCATCTCTGGTGGGAGGGGCTCCGGCGGCGGGGGCGGAGCCTGAAGCGGCCTGCGTCTGGGTTCGGCTAGACTGCTGGGAAGGATGGCGACGACGGCCATCGCCGCTGGAAGGGTGTCTCTTACGCCCGCCGTCCTCCATGGGGGGCTGAAGGGCAGAAATAATGCAGCTTTAATGGCATCTCATGATACAGACAAGAAAACAAGCACCACTCACAATCACCTTTAAAGCAGTACTGCCCTACAAAGGCAAAGTGCAGTAACTACGCCAACACTGAAACTGAGAAAAATGCCTTTACAAAATCCAAACTAATACCATATATGGTGTAAAAACTTTAGTTACTGCGATTTTGACACTCGTTTCTCTGAAATGGGACAAAACTGAACCAGGAGACTTTGCCACAAGACGCTTGTCACAAAGCCCATTTTAAGCCTTAACTCAATTTTGACCAAATGTGTAGTTACTGCGCTTTGCCTTTGGAGGGCAGAGTAGTTCACTTTCAAAACATAAATGTACAGATAATGTACTCACCCCCTTGTCATACAAGATGTTCGTGTCTTTCTTTCTTCAGTCGTAAAGAAATGGTGTTTTTTGGGGAAAATATTTCAGGATTTCTCTCCTACTATCATGTTCTTCCAAAATGCAGCTTCAAATGGCTCTAAACGATCCCAGTCGAAGAAGAAGAGGCTTATCTAGTGAAACTATTGGTTATTTTCTAAAAACATTTAAAACGTATATACTTTTTAATCTAGAGTCAGTTTAAAAAGTACATAAATGGTCAATTGTTTTTAGAAAATAACCAATCGTTTCGCTAGATTAGACCCTTTTTTCCTCGGCTGGGATCATTTAGAGCTCTTCGAAGCTGCATTTTGGAAGTTCCAAGTTTGAAAAGTTTTTCTCAAAAAACATTTCTTAACGACTGAAGAAAGACAGACATGAGCATCTTGGATGACAAGGGGGTGAGAACATTATCTGTACATTTTTGTTCTGAAAGTGAACTACTGCTTTAAGAAGTTCTTAGCAATGCATATTACTAACTAAAAATTAAGTTTTGATATATTCATGGTAGGAGATTTATAAAATATCTTCAGGATTTTTACTTAATATCCTAATGATTTTTAGCATAAAAGAAAAATCGATGATTTTGACCCATGCGATGTATTGTTGGCTATTGCTACAAATATACCCCAGCAACTTAAGACCTGTGCTCCAGGGTCACAAAACACAATGTAGGAGTCCAGTATCTATTATCATTTTTATAAGAATTTATATTTTTACTATTATTAAATAAATGATAAATGCATTTGTTTTAACTCCTTTTGTAAACTTTTAACCAAAACCTACTGACAGACTTACAGATTTTGCTGCAGAATGAACACAGATGCACTAAGTCTGAATTTAGACCGATGTAATTCAGTAACACTGTGGAACACAGATCTAAGGCTGGTCATTTTAAAAAAGAGGTCAATCAGCATTGCTAAATGTCATTTTTTAACAAAAAAGTTTGAAATTTAAAATTGCTATACACTCAGAGCCATAAGTCTAACTGAAAACAAGAGAAGAAACACTAATCACAACTAAATTTTTCAAATGTCTCTGGAATATTCCAAAAAATCCTGGAAAATTTACAAAAATTCTACAAAAAGTGTTTTCTCAGAATTATTACAACAGTGCAAACATGCATTATGCTAAATGCCAATGACAAATGAAATGAGAAATGCATTTGTACTCACGTCCACCCTGAAGTCTTCCAGACGCTTGAACTTGCGTAAATGCTCCTGCAGTTTGGGGTCGATCTCCATGTTCTTTATTTTAGAGTATTTCAGAAAGGCCCAAAACTTCTCGAGTCCATACAGCTGGCCTGTCAGTGTAAATGAAGGAGAATTAAACAAGCTCCAGTAACAAAACTTCATCTATTTCAGATCAATCTGCTGTCAGAGACAGACCTGCTTCATAGTCTTTAACGGTCTCTTCTTGAAAGTCTTTAAATATGTCCGGCCTGAACTTCCTCTCAAGTCCGTAGCTGTAGAACCTGAAGAGACACTCCAGACCGTACCTGAGAAACAACACACAGCGCCATCAGTTCATAACACTCAATCTCTGCTCTCAGGACTCTAGAACTTATTATGAAAAACAAAAAACTGCATTAAAAATGCAATTTTTTGACTGTGGTAGACAGAACTAAAAAATAGACTGCAAAAAACTTCTTACTTAGGTTTTTTTGTCATTCCAGCCAAAATATCTTAAAATTCTTAAATCAAGAAGGACTTTCTAGACGAGCAACAATTATTGTCTTGTTTTCAGAAAAAACAAGTCAAAATCA
This sequence comes from Garra rufa, assembly GCF_049309525.1. Taxonomy (NCBI): domain Eukaryota; kingdom Metazoa; phylum Chordata; class Actinopteri; order Cypriniformes; family Cyprinidae; genus Garra; species Garra rufa. The sequence continues at coordinate 14,446,059 of NC_133379.1, read as the reverse complement.
AGAGAATTTTTGCTTAGAACAAGCAAAATAATCTGCCAATGGGGTTAGAAAAATAATCTTATTTCAAACAGAAAACATTATTTTTTTTTACCCAACTGGCGGATTATTTTGCTTGTTTCAAGCAAAAAAAACACCTTTTTTGACTTGTTTTTTTCTGAAAACAAGGCAATAATTGTTACTCATCTAGAAAATCCTTCTTGATTTAAGAATTTTTAGATATTTTGGCTGGAAACAAGACAAAAAAAATCTAAGAAAGAAACATTTTTTGCAATGTAATCATCCAGCTTTTGATTATGAAAACAACAATCAAGAGTGTTCGACTACAAAACAAAGCTGTGAACAAATCAATATTCTATCAGTTGCTCCTTGTAAACAAAAGTGTTCATTTTGATGGGAATTAAACTAGCACACAGCTTTGGTCTCTGCCTAAAAACAGTAGGAAATCTGGCCAGGAATACTCTTAAAATGTCATTTTCAATTGGCATAGCAGTTAAAGGATTACTCCACTTCCAGAATAATTTCCTGATCGTTTACTCAGCCCCCATGTCATCCAAGATATTCATGTGTGTCTTTCTTCAGTCGCAAAGAAAGTAATTTTTTTGAGGAAAACATTCCAGGATTTTTCTCTATGTAGTGGACTTCCATGGTGCAGAGTTAAAAATGCAGCTTCAAAGGGCTCTAAACGATCCCAGCTGAGGAATAAGGGTCTTATCAAGCAAAACGATTGATCATTTTCTTAAATTAATATTTATACACTTTTTAACCTCAAATGCTCATCTTGTCTAGCTCTGTGATGCACATGTGTATTCTGTGTATTCCGGTTCAAGACAGTCAAGGTATATCTCATTTTCTCCTCCAACTTCAAAATCATCCTACATCATTTTTTTTTTTTTTACCTTTTTTGTAAGGGGTTTGTCCTTTATTGCACTTTCACTTTGTAAACACTGGGTCAGTACTTCTGCATCGACGGAGGACAATTTTGAAGTTAGAGGAAAAAATGAGATGAGAATTTTTAGACATACCCTAACGGTCTTGAACCAGAATACACAGAGTACACGTGCATCGCAGAGCTAGACAAGACCAGCATTTGGGGTTAAAAAGTATATAAATTGTCTTTTTTTTTTTTTTTTTTAGAAAATAACCAATCATTTCGCTAGATAAGACCTTTATTCCTCAATGGTTCAGCACCATTAAAGTCCACTGTATGGAAAAAATCCAGGAATGTTTTACTCAAAAAACGAGTGAAGACAGAAAGACATGAACATCTTGGATGACAAGGGGGTGAGTAAATCATCAGGAAATTTTTGTTTTGGAAGTGGAGTAATCCTTTAAAAAAAACAGTCAACACTGAAATTATATTACGTACTCCACAAAAAATATTCTGTCAATAAGCCCTGATTATTTTCATACCTGTAGCCTTCCTTTCCATCCTCCACCACCAGCTGTCTAAATTCCTCGTACATCTTTCTGTTGAAGTGATCTCGCAAGAAGAAGGACCAGAAGCGGAACAGCGTGTTCATTTCCTGAGACTGGCCGATGCCGAGTCGCTTCCGTTCTGCGGGAACGAGAGGAAGAGCCACGGGAAGTGAGCATGAGGGGTTTGAGACGACACTGGAGCGGAGGAGAGCGGCGGTGTAACTCACCGTTGAGGCAGCGTCGCCGGTACTTGTGGTAAACGTGTTGCGTGAATCCGTTCTCCTTCAGTAACTCGTGCGACGGGTGCTGGAACTTGGGGAGAGACTGAGGAGTGCAGCCGTAGTTACCCATCGCTGTGGTGCCTTCAGACGGACTCGCATTCGAACTGCAGACAAAACATAATGTCCGTCATCAACACTGATTTAAAAAAAAAAAAAAAAAAAAGTGACCCCAGACCACAAAACCATAAGGGTCATTTTTGTCAATTTCCATTGATGTATGGTTTGTTAGGATAGGACAAAAAAAAAAAAAAAAAAAATTTCAAAATACTGAGAAAATCACCTTTAAAAAAAGTTCTTAGCAATGCACATTACCAATCAAATTGGTAATTTACAAAATATCTTCATGGAACAAGACCTTCACTTAACATCGTAATGATTTTTAACAAAAGAAAAATAGATAATTTTGGCTATTGCTACAAATATACCTGTGCTCCAGGGTCACAAAAACACAATGTAGGAGTTATCTATTTTATTTTTATAAGAATTTATATTTTTACTATTAAATAAATGTGTTTTAACTCCTTTTTAACCTAACTTTTAACCAAAACCTACTGACAGCCTTACAGATTTTGCTGCAGAATTAACACAGATGTGAAAATGCACTAAAGCTGAATTTAAACCGATGTAATTCAGTAAAAAAAAAAAAAACATCAGAATACATTTAAAGAAAATTATCAGTACTAATTTTTAACAAAAATATTTAACACAAGAGTTTGAAATTTAAAATTGCTATATACTCAAAGCCATAAGTCTAACTGAGCTATATTCCAAATTTGAAGTTGATATCACAAAAACTGAGGTTGCAAGATTTTAAACAACAATAGCCACCAAATGACACCCAAAATGTGACCATAGACCACAAAACCAGTATTAAGGGTCAATTTGAAATTGAGATTTATAATAAATAAGCTTTCCATTGATGTACGGTTTGTTAGGATAGGGCAACGATTTGAAAATCTAGAATCTAAGGGTGCAAAAAAAATCTAAATACTGAGAAAATTGCCTTTAAAGTTGTCCAAATGAAGTTCTTAATGCATATTACTAATCAAAAATTAAGTTTTGATATATTTATGGTAAGAAATTTCCAAAACATTTTCATGGAACATAATTATTACTTGATAACCTAATGATTTTTGTCATAAAAGAAAAATGGATAATTTTGATCCAATCAATGTATTTTTGACTATCGCTACAAATGTACCCGTGCTACTTAAGACTGGTTTTGACCTGTCAAGATTAGAAAACATTTTAATTCTAATACTGTAGTAAATTTCATATGACACTGAAGAGGAGCCTGATCCTCCTTCAGTAGTCCGTTTGTGTCATTCCGACGACTTTACTACTCTCAAATCGAGTCTCTATCAAGCAAGTGTCTCATCTGACCCTTAGATCACAAGTGAAGTGTGATGAATGGAGTGCATCTGCTGACCTGACGGAGGCGGTGCGGGAGCGGTGCTCTCTGGAGTCCATCACCCAGCCCACGTGACACTCCATGGGTGGATTGGAGCTGTGTCGCGTCTTTCTCTTGCGAGGAGTCTGAAAGAGGAGTTCATCCGTCAGGTCAATCTCTGACAAACATGTGCATGTTTCCAGTCTACAAGAGCGGATACGTACTTTGGCATCCAGCGGTCGTCCTTCCTTCACCACGGGGTAGAAGCGGGGCGTCTGCGTGGGGTCTTTGAGGCGTGGGGTGCGAGGCGTGCGGGGCGTGCGGGCACTGCGGTAGTTGGGCGAGTCAGGCACTGTAGTCGGAAGAGAGCGAGCGATGGCCGACGGTTCAGGTGCTCCGAACAGTTTGTTGGCCAAGTCTTCTGTGGGGACTGAGGGAGAGAGAACATTCAGGTTTTAAAACATATATATTTTCTCTCACACAAATGTTTGATCATGCAGTGCATTTTTTTTTTTTTTGAATTGTGCAATTGCACAATAGCTTACACACCGCACAAGCCTGATTTCCACAAACACTTATCCACTACTTTGATTTCAAATCCAAACATTATTATTGAAAATGCTTTTTGTGATTTTTTTTTTTTACACAAGTAACGCAATATTACTTTTCCCAAGTAACTAGTAAAGTAACGCATTACTTTTTAATTGACAAGAAAATATCTGAGTAACTTTTTCCCCCCATTTGTTGATTAAAAGCTCTCCTGTCTCCATGTTGAGAGAAATTGTAAGACTTTAGTTCTAGAATAAATGTGAACATGCATTAATTCATCTCACTCACTAAAAAACAGATACAGTATTCTTCAAAATGAATAAAAACTGTCAAAATAATTAAATGTTCAATAATACAAATATCCTTTATGTATTTAATCCCATTTTATTAAATTTTGTCTTTGTTGCTGATCTTCGATGATCCAATTCATCCATACTAATAAGCAAAAATGACTCAAGATAATCTAACATTTGTTTTCCTTTTTTTTATTGCTGAAGAGTTGACATTTGTTCTTCTGCGGTCTACTGTGCAGACGGAGATTTACTTTTCTCTAAGCCTGAGGCTTTTGGTGTGAAAAGGCTTTTACATTTGACAAAAATACAACTTTTTATATTTAAAACAAACAAGCCCTGCCCAGATTTAAAAAGTAACGCAAAAGTAACGTAACGCATTACTTTCCATAAAAAGTAACTAAGTAACGAACAGGTTACTTTTTCAGAGAGTAACTCAATATTGTAATGCATTACTTTCAAAAGTAACTTTCCCCAACACTGACAGTTACACAGTACAGTAATCTTTTATAGATGTGTTTAAACACAAATATAAGCAACACATTATTCAATGCTTTTTACTTCTGTATTTACTTCTAGATTCATAGAAATATTTATATAGTTAAAAAGTTTTTATAGTTATAAAAGATATATATAGTTAAAGTTACTCAAGCAAGTGGCAAAACATTTAAACTGCTTATTTTATCACAAACATTGTAGTTAAAAATTGCCATTGAGAGAAACAGTCAGTGCTACTGCCTTTTCTTTTGCATTTAAATCTGTATTACAAGCAATCCTGTTGTTAATAACTTTGTTTTCCTACCTCCACGAGTGCCAAATATTATTGCCTTGTTTATCTAAAAAAAAAGTTATTTTCCTTTAAACATAGCCAAAAACCCATGTGAAACACAGTAGACTTTAATCATATTCACTTATGGTATAATGACAGTTTCGTGTCAATCCTTTACCATCAGGAAATATGAAGGCAAATGTTGTGCAAACACATCCTATAAATGTGTTTTGTTTGAGTTTGAGGCGGACTCACTCTGCTGGGGTCTCGGGGGTCCTGGAGGAACCTCCTGGTTGGGGTCGACGGGCGGTTCAGGGGTCAGACAGTCGAACTGCTCTCGGCTGATCAGGTGCACCTTCTTGAAGTTCTCCACTTCTTGCTGTTGTTACAATACAGCACAGTTAGAGCAACATTTCCAAGCACAGACGCTCTTCATACACATACAGCAGGATCAAAAGCAAATAAGAAAGATATAATAGCAAAATCCAGATTTCAAAGCTTTACCTGTGAGCCGGAGACAGCCATGAACCCTAGAGCTTTGGCTCAAACAGCAGTAAACTGAAGCTAACGCTAACTGGTTTTTCTAGCACCGCTGGCCTTGCAGCACGCGGCACGTGAACGACACAAAGAGCACGACACAAAGGGCCACAACAAACGCTCTGGTGCAAGACCTTTCTGTCCCGTCCAGAAACGCAGCGCTAAAGAACACACTCTCAGCGTATGTGAGAAGAACAGAAGAGTGCGAGAATGGACACACAGCCAGAATCTGACAGAATCAAACACATCTGCACACATGACACACAACACCATCAAGAGAACATCAGTCCAATGACAGGTCACTTAGATCTGCAGACAATGGACTGACTTCTGCTGCTGGTGACGTCACACAACCCTTCACTACTGCTACGCTCTTAATGATATTAGCAAGTTGCTCTCAGTGCATTTTTAATGAAAGGTTTTTACTGATTTGCTCTTGGCTATACAGTCTCAGGAGAACTAGTATTAGAAATGTTTTTAGTGCTCTACACTCGTTTTTATTAGAAGCACTTGTGCTCTGAATTTAAAACATTTCAGAGCACCTTCTGATCAATAACCAGGGCTCGCAAAATCGCTAGCCAGTTCCAGTTTTCCAGTCGGGCTACCAAAATCTATCGTAAAGGAGAGGGCTCCTGTGAAAAATCCTCAATTTAGTTGTATCAAATTTAAGGCCATAAAAAGTTGTGAATGTTAAATTGTAAAAGAAGAGGCTTAATTACAATTTTAAGAGGTTTTACAGTTGGGGACGGAAAGACGAGAATCACGATAGGGCTGGATAAAACTTCAAAAGGCAATGAGGTCACTGAAAATATGCGCGCTGCAGGTTTCAAAGTCAAAACACGGCACTGATGTCTTTATATGAATGTATCTGAACCGACTGTCCTCAGAAACATGTCATTGGCATTTTCATTTCATGCCATAAAAAACTGCTTTAATGCTACTTTGTGTGCAGCCGTTACTAGGGAAAGCATAGTATTTCAGCTACTAAAGCACCACCTCGTGACAATGAATTTGCACGTCCAAATTTTCAGCTGTTTTTAGTCAGATTATTGCAAATATCAACCAATGTTTTATGCAGCAACATAGAGTTGTAAATGTGAAAGAGGTTAATGTGCTTTCTAAAAATCTAAACAATTAAGACAGTTATATTTATGTTTTAAATATAATGCAGTATATACTTGATTTATCCCTTTTAATGGTATAAAGGCTGAAATGCCTTTGTATAAGATTTTTTGTTTTTGTGAAAACCTGTATCTGAACTGTAAATGTCATTTTATGGCTTAATATGTTACCGTACATCGTCAACCACACTCGTACTGTTCATTTTACTTGTGCAGCTCTTAAAAAGGGTCATAAATTGCCTCAAATTGATATTTAATAAAATTCTGCAGATACACTGTAAATAGTGAAAGAAAATTCATTCCTTGATATTTGTATATTGAAAATATTTTTGATTGACATTTAGACTCTAATTTTCTGTATTTCTGTATTGGATCCCAGAGATTTTGAAATTTTGCGAGCCCTGATAACAAATTAGCATTTCCATAACAAGGTGATATTTCAATCCTTAAAGTGATTTGATAAAGTGAAGGCATTTCTTCCCAGTCTTATTAAACGTGTGTCATATGTCAAATCCATACATTCATGTTTAACTTTTTCAAAAAATTCAAAACAAAATCAGGAAGTAGTGGTTAACCAAATGAAATCAGCATCAAAACTACAGAGGTGCACAGAAGAACAACTGTGGCAATCAGGCATACAGACTTCAGAGGTGGCATAAGTGCTTTTAAATGCATAAAAATGTTATGATAATAATGTTTCAAATATAAAGTTTTGAATAGAGAAATCAATGCAATACTTTAAAAACGAATCTAAAACCACCAGTCAGAATCTTTGTCATAGAATCAACTGATTCATTTAAACAACTGATTCAGAAGCGAGTGATTTATGAATGGGAGATTGAATCATTGACTCACTAGATTTGTTCAAAAATGCAGATTCATTCATAAACAATACGCCGCTGTTTGCTTGGAGATGTGCAGCGGATCAGCTGTGACTTTGGAACTATTTTCTTGACAAAATAGAGCAAAATTTAGACAACAGTGTTTATCTAAAATCACTAAACATTGTGTATAAAAATCAGTATCACAATTTTACATCTCAGTTTATTGTCCCTTACAATTAATAAAGCTCTACACTGCATCATTTCTTATTTATTTGATTGGTCTTCAATGCATCCGATTGGCCACTGCGTTAAAAAATAAAATAAATAAATAATAATAATAATAAAAAAAAAAAAATCAACAGATGTCTGTGATTGGCTACACTGCTCAACACTGAAAAAACACGTTGTAAACAGAAAGCTGTGTCCTGTCGTGTTGCATGTGCCCAACCATCCCATTATCTCACAGAAAAGAAGAAATCAAACCTTTTCTCACATGCATTTCTTACTTGAATAGGGTTGGGTATTGAGAACCAGCTCTTTTATAACCAGTTTCTAATTTCCAAGAACCGTGTATTAGATAAGATGCATTTAAATTCTGCTTAATTCCTGCGTTTGCATTATAATGTGATTTTAAAGTTTAAAATCAAATAATTTAAGCACAGGAAGGGAAAGAACTTGTGCACTGTTTGCATGCAGTTGCGGGTTGCGGGTTGCTGGCCTTTGTCCGTTCTCAAACCGCCCCATGCATTTCCACTGCAGAAAAGGTTGTTCTAGGCCAGATCTGACTTCTTTCACATTTACTGCACAATATGCACTAAAATATGTCAGTATGTCATCATAAACACAGCAGTTTTTCTCGAAAATGAAAGTGAAAGTAAACAGATGAGAAAGAAAACGCATGTGCAACTGTGCTGCATGCATTTGGTGTGAAAGAGACAGCACCCTAATAAGCTAAGAACCAAAACCCCCCCAAAAAAATCATTCACTGATCTTGACTGAATATCTTTCGTTAATTTAATAAGGATTAACCCATATTTTATTTATGAACAGAAAACTTATACAGTGTTTTTAAACTTTAATTTAATTTTCTAAACCTCCAATTTGTTCAATTGTATGTACTTATGCTACTGCTCATTTATCACTGACTGTTTACTTGTCTTTAACAATTTAATGTTTTTAATGTTGTTTTTTTCTGTGGTATTTTTTGTTAAAACCCTAGACAAAATTTCCTCTTACAGTGTTCTGTAGGCTGCTGATTTTCGCTTATGTTATTCAGCTCCAACAGAAAGCTTTGTGAAAATACAGAATGAACTTTATATTATTGGAAACCAGGAATCATTAAAGGAGAAGTCCACTTTCAGAATAAAAATGTTCAGATAATGTACTCACCCCCTTGTCATCCAAAATGTTCATGTCTGCCTTTCTTCAGTCGATGAGAAATTATGTTTCTTGGGAAAAACATTTCAGGATTTCTTTCCGTATAATGGATTTCAATGGTGCCCCAGAGTTTGAACTTCCAAAATGCAGTTTAAACACAGCTTCAAATGTCTCTAAACAATCCCAGCTATGAAAAAGGGTCTTATCTAGCAAATCGATCGGCCATTTTCGAAACAAATTGACAATTTACAAAAAAACAGAGTTCATGCAGACTTGGACCAGATGAGCGTTTGAGGTTGAAAAGTATACAAACTATTAATTTGTTTAGAAAATGACAGATCGTTTCGCTAGATAAGACCATTCCTCCTCGCCTGGGATCGTTTAGAGCCATTTGAAGCTGCATTTAAGCTGCATTCAATGTTCAAACTTGGGGGCACCATTGACATCCATTATATAGAGCAATTTTTTTTCTCAAGAAACAAATTTCTTATTGACTTCTTTTTTTTTTCTTATTCTTATTCTTTTTTTTTATTCTTATTCTTCTTTTTTTTCTTATTCTTAAGTCACAAACATCTTGGATGACAAATTTTTGTTCTGAAAGTGGACTACTTCTTTAAGAATCGGAATCGATCAAATTGAAATGATACCCAACCCTACACATGAAGCAGTTACTGCACTACAGGAGTTTTTTTCTTTCTGTTTCTGTGAACTAGAGGACATTCTGACATGCATCAACAGCCATAAACCAGACGACCGACTCACCTTGATAGTGGCATATTCGGGCTCGTACGTGTCGTCCCAGAGGTCTTGTTCGTAGTAATAAAGTCCATCGTTAATGATTTTCACCAGTTCGCTGCTCAGTTTGGAGCGTGAGGTGTGGTTCCCCGTCCGGTCTCCTCCAGGGTGCTTGCGCAAGTACGGCGGTGTCTGGGTGACGATCAGAATCTTGTTGACGTCTCGATCGTCGATTTCACAGTCCGAATCTTCATCCGACCAGTCGGTGAAAGTGTTGCGTCGGCCGTCTATCTGCTCCATCTCCTCATCGAACATGAAGTCCAGCTCCTCCGGTTCATCCGGCTCCTCGCCAGCGGTCGGGACGCTCTGAACCGGCGTCCGCGGCTCCTCCGGCTTCTGCTGTAAGACGTTCATCAATGCCACACATCAGTTTCACGCACTTCAGATTGAAGTTTAGCGTTTTAGTGCTTGCCAATGCTCAAGAAACAAAAACATGACTGATATTTTTAAAAAGCAACTTTAAACTCTTTAACAAGCAATTCAACAGATTGCCTTAAAAAAATTAAATCTTTATTTTCTTTATTTTTCTAAATGCCATTTAGCCCTCTGGTTGTGTTCATATTCCTGTCACACCTTTAATGTTCCTGGTCAAAAACGACTCCAAACAACTGCTTATAAATCTCTCATTTTGCTATATTATCACCTAATAATGGATTCAATCTTCTTGTCAACTTGTTTTCTTTCAGTTGGGACTGGTTTTGTGTTTCTATTTGCATCTGATAAATCGTAGGCCTCATTTATCCGAAAGTAAGTACCTCATTTTTGAGTGAAAATACTTTTATTATGAATAATTTTCACAATGTAAGATAAATTCTGAAAATTTACATTGTTTATCACACTAGTTTGCCTTGAAAAGCAAATTTCCTGATTAAACACTAGTGTGATAAACTATGCAAATTTTCATAATTTTGTATCTCATATTGTGGAAACCATTTATACATTTTTGCTCAAAAAATTAGGTGCCTACTTTCGGAAAAATGAGGTCTACGATTACTCAGATGCAAAAAAAAAAATAAAAAAAAATAAAAATAAAAAAAAGCACAAAACCAGTCCTAAATGAAAGAAAACACGTTGACAAAAAGACTGAATCCAGTATTTGGTGATAATATAGCATAATGAGAGATTCATAAGCAATTGTTTAGATTTGGGTCATTTTTGACCCGGGAACACCACAAGTGTGACTAGGTGAAATAAAACAAAACATTTTTTTTTTTTTTTTTTAAATTAAGAAAAGCACTTATACCCCGTGTGAACAAAGTCAGCAAGTTTAAATCCAATAGAACAACATTAACTAGTATTTTCAGGAAAAAGAAAAAAAATTCTGTGTCAATTTAACCTGAACACAACCAGAAGGTTAACTTAACTTTTAAATGTTGCGTGCATCAATAAAGTGCAATTAAAAGGACAATGTCTGATTTGTGTTCATACCTTGGGTCGTGCAGGTGATGGCCGAGGCCTTTTCTTCACTTCGATCCATGACTCCGAGTCCAGGTCTGGCAAGCTGGCGGACAAACCCTTGGGCATCAGCTTGAGGTTACTCACATCATCCATCTTGTTCTGCACCGGTGTGGAGGCTCTCGGAGAACCTGTAGAGATCCAATGTTCAGTCAGAACCATCCGTCGTTACCCGTTACAGCTCACGTCACGTCATGCTCGCGCTCACCTGTCTTGTCCACGACGGTTCTGGGAACAAACTCTGGGCAGTTGATGAACTGAGAGAAGTCTGTCTGCGATTGGTCCGGCAAAGCGAGGCCAGGCAGCGGCCATTTCTCGGGCTCCTCTTTGCAGCGCATCTTCAAATCGATGGTCTCCACAATCTTACTGTCCTTCAGGGCCTGAGTGGGAAGCAAACGTCACAGGTTACGGAGGCGCTGGTTCATAAAGCAGCGGTGCAATCGGCCGGCGGAGGAACGTACCTCGATGATGAGGTTGACTTCTGTGGTGAGCGCCTGCACGCGGTGGAAGCTCGCGATCAGAGCGATCGGCAGGAAGCCCTCCTGATCCATCTTCCTGCGCAGGAAGAAATCCCTCTCTAGGTTGTCCACGCTAAAGTAGTATTCACTGCAGAAACAAACACACCGGATGGAAAAAAGACCATACACAACTCCTGTTTTTGATGCTGTGCTCATTCTTGTGTTTTCAACAGCTCAAATAATCCAGAAACAGGTCAACGAAAGTGAACATTTGGCCAATTAACTGAAAAGAACTCGACAGAGCCATTTGTTGACAAATAATTTGCATTGCTAGTTTTTGAAAGGGTCATGAAACATTAAACTACATTTGAGGTGTTTGTGTTGCACATCACAGAAGACAATGTTAGCATCCGTAATGAACTACAGAAGCAAGCATGGCAGCGAGCATCAGAGCAACTGTACAAATTAGTAATTAAAGATGACTTTAGTCAAAAAAATGTGTAATGTGATTTAATGGTTTATCACTTTTGACCAATAGGTGGCACTGTTATCAAATTGATGTGGTGTGTTCAGTTTGAGCTGACAATGACACAACGTTTGGTGCCAGTATGTCAAAGCTTTGCAGAGATACAGCCTCAGATGCAGTTTAGCATCATGCCAGCAAATTAATTTCTGCATTCATTGAAAACAGTTTCATCTATCAACATGAAATCCTTTTTTTTTTTTTGGCATGGTCTGAAAATGATCCGAGCCAAATTTGGTGAAAATCAGACCAACAGTCTAGAAGTTTTAAAAAGTAGGTTTTCAAAGAAAATCAAAATGGTGGACAGGAAGTTCAGCAGATTATGGCATAATTGGCATTGATGTTCTCAAGATAATCCAAGAAATCTATCAAGACCAGTTGTCTATGATAATAGACAACTAATAGGCAAAACTAATCAAAAGGGAGCATTTTTTAAATTTTAATTTTTGACCATAAGGTCGTGCTGCCCCAACAGCATCTTCATGACATGGTGCTGAACAAGTTTCATAGCTTTACACCAATGCGTTCATAAAACACAGCATTTTACAACCAAATTCAAACCAGCCAACGCCCATAAACGCTTGACATTTGAGAACTGGTTAACGTTCAACTCCAGTCTTGTGATTTTTGTCCAAACCATTCAGAAGGTAACCATTTTTCATATCTTCTGGCCACTAGGTGGCACTGTGGTGAAACTTGGCAGGAAGCCTCATGCCATGGTTATCTTAAAATACACCAAGTTTGGTCTCAATATGCTAAAGTGTTGCAGAGATATGGCCTCACATACATTTTGTGTGTTATTCGTTGAATTATTCCGCACGTTATTCAAGAACGGTTTGACTAATCAAGTGTTTTGCCAGCATGATCTTAAGATGATCTGAGCTCATTTTTGTGAAAATCAGACAAACTGTCTTAAACGTGTTCGAAAAAAAATGTGAAAAACTTATTACACTTTTTGGTGTAATAACTTTTAAACTAAGTTATTAGCATAAACATGAGTGCAAATTTAAGCTGCTGATGTTGCTAGATGGTTCATGTTAGAAAATCTTAACTTGCTGTGGTTAATGTTGAGAGTATCCTCTATCAGTGTGCCAAATTTCACAACTTTCCTGCAAGTGGTTCTATGGGCTGCCAATGACTTCCAGTGGAAGAATAAGAATGGACCTTTGGAGCTTAGCCCCTAAAAGCTAAAGTCACACCTAAGAAGAAGCTATACAAGAAGTATTCTCAGGTCAGTGGGTTGAGCGTGGTTCACTTACATCTGTCTCTTGATGTAGTCCTTCAGCAGGTCCTGGTCCACAGCGTAGAGCTCAGCGCTGCTCATGTTGTCATAATAGTAGGTCACGGTGCTGTTGAACTTCTGACCGTAAGCACCGTCCTTCCCATCATAGCCTTTATAGCCATAGTAATAGTCATAATGACCTGATGACACCAGAACAACAGATTGAGTCAAACAGCAGATGACCAAGCCAAGCTTCTTGGAGTATTGGGTTACAGTACTGATGACACACACAATCATTCTCTTTTAACCCTTTGGTGTTTGCATGGCTGTCAAATGACCAATTTTCTTTTTTACTTCTAAGAAAATTTGATTTTTTTAAACATTTTTATGGGATTTCATGGTACTAAATTATATTTACAGAAGAGTTATAATCCATTTATTACATGTTAATACCTTTTTGAGCATAGACCTGAAAATGAAATTTTCAATTTAAACTGCAAATCTTGAACTCATTGGACCTCAGACTTGAGTTTGGTCTCTTTGTAAAGATGACACTTGGTAGATTATAGCTGAAGTGAAGAAAGTTTAAAAAGTGAAACTATACAGTTAAAGAAATTTAACTTTATAATGAAAATGAACAAAAATACCAGGTTAAAGGTTTTTTTTTTACTTTACAAATACTTTACAAGAAAATAAAAGCCATAAATCTGAAAATGTTGTGTTCCAAATTTGAGGTTGACACATCACAAAAATGATTAAAGGAGTAGTTTACTTTCAGAACAAAAATTTACAGATAATGTATTCACCCCCTTGTCATCCAAGATGTTTATGTCTTTCTTTCTTCAGTCGTAAGGAAAAACATTTCAGGATTTCTCCCCACCCCATATAATGGACTTCAATGGTGCCCCCGAGTTTGAACTTCTGAAATGCAGCTTCAAATGGCTCTAAACGGTCACAGCCGAGGAAAGAAGGGTCTTATATAGCAAAACGATCGGTTATTTTCTAAAAAAAAAAAAAAAAAAAAAAATTACAATTTATCTACTTTTTAACCTCAAATGCTTGTCTTGTCTAGCTCGGTGTGTACTCTGTGTAGAGATTAAAAAGTATATAAATTGTAAATGTTTTTAGAAAATAACTGATTGTTCTGCTAGACAAGACCCTTCTTCCTCGGCTGGGATTGTTTAGAGCCCTTTGAAGCTGCATTTTGGAAGCTCAAACTCAGAAGCACCATAGAAGTCCACTATATGGAGAGAAATCCTGAAATGTTTTCCTCAAAAAACTATTTCTTTACAACTGAAGAAAGAAAGACATGAGCATCTTGGATGACAAGGAGGTTATCTGTACATTTTTGTTCTGAAAGTGAACTACTGCTTTAAGAATTTAGATGTTGTTTGGGCACATTTTTAACCACAAAAACAGAAGTGTGACTATTTTCATCGGGACCTTTTAACTTGGCCATGATTTTTTTGTGCTCACATAGCAAGTTTCATATTATTCTGATAAAATAAACATCTTTATTTTAATATAATTTTTTTTTGGTCAAAAGTGACCAGAGGGTTCATGTTAGTTCTGATACATGTGGACAGGCAGTCTTCAGATTTGAGATTTAGTCTCTCAACAAAGCCAAAATCTCCAGAGTGAGCTGTGTGCCCAACCACCAGAGTTCCTGCACTTCTAGAGCTCTCTACCTCTGCCAGCTCCTCTGCCGCGTCCTCGGCCTCGTCCCCGCCCACGACCGCGGCCCCTGACGGCATTCCTGTACGGCGCTCCTTCGCTCTTCACACTCGACACCTCATCATGGTCGTCCTTGAACTCATGATCATACTTCCCGCTGTGCCAATCTGCAAACACAAACACGATCCAGCACACTGCTGTAGTGAACAATTGACAAAACCTCCAAACTCAAACTCTCTCAAAGGCTTCATTTATTTGATAAAACATGCAGGGGAAAAAAAAAATACTGTGAAATATTACTACAAATTATATTTCTATGTGAATATCTGTTAAAATTTAAATGATCGCTGTGATGCACAGCTGAACACTTCAGTCTTCAGAAATCATTCTAACGTGCTGATCTGCTGCTCAAGAAACATTTCTGATTATTAGCAATGGTTTTTTGGGGATTTTGACAATAAAAAGTTAAAAAGGAAAGCATTTTTTCAAAATAGAAATCTTTTCTAACAATATAAGTTTGTTCTATCACTTTTTAACACTGAATAAAGTAAACTGATAAACTTTCTGAATAAAGGTATCAATTTCTTTGAAAAAAAAAAAAAAAGACAATTCTGACCCCAAACCTTTGAACAGTAGTGTATATTGTTACAAAAAGTTTCTCTTTTGAATACATGTTGTTCTGTTTTCAACTTTTCTTCATTTAAGATCCTTGAAAAATGTATCGCTGGTTCCACAAAATATTACTCAGCACAACTGTTTTTAACATTAATAATAAGAAATGCTTCATGAGCAGCAAATCAGCATATTAGAATGATTTCTGAAGAATCATGTGACACTGAGGACTGGCGTAACGATGCTAAATTTCCCCATCCGTAGTTGATAAATAAGTGTATTTACATGCTTTCACACTTCTGTGATCAGTAGAAATTTGTTGATCACAAAAGCAAGTGTGTCTATTGTGCATCATGGCTATCTGGTGAGATGTGGCAGGCATATAAAGTGCTGCATTAGTGAAGTGCTGCAGTGAACGCAGACAGGTGTGGATGTGTCAGCACCTCTCAGGTCGTTCCTGCCGTTAGGAGGAACTCGATGAGCGTCAAACTGACGGGTGTTATTCCTGGAGGCCGAACGCTCGCGAGGACCTTCAGACTTCACCTCGATCATCAGAGGAACCCACTTGTGCTTATTTCCTACAACAGGATCATCACCACAAATCTATTTGTGTCATAAAACATCTTAAAGCTGATATAAGGAACATTATTAGTGTTCATTCATCACATTCCAGTTAAAGCTCTTTAAAGGAGTAGTTCACTTCCAGAACAAAAGTTTATAGATAAGGATAAGAAATTATGTTTCTTGAAAACATTTCAGGATATTTGTCCATATAGTGAACTTCAATGGTGCCCCCATTGGTTGGAACTTCCAAAATGCAGTTCAAATGCAGCTTCAAAGAGCTTCAAACGATCCCACCTGAAAAATAATGGTCTTATCTAGTGAAGCGATTAGTCATTTTCTAAACAAATTGACCATTTCTTTACATTTTAACCTCAAGTTTTTGTCTTGTCTAGTTCTGCGATGCACAGTCTGTGTAATCTGGGTCAATACAGTTAGGGTATGTTGAAAAACTCCCAACTTGTTTTCTTCTTCAACATTAAAAGTCGTCCTACATCACCGTTTTACTTTTTATTTAATTTTTTTTGTGAAGGGCGTTCACTTTGCACATTCACTTTATAAACACTCGGTCGGTACTTCAGCAGCAATGTAGGACGCTTTTTAAGTTGGGGAAGAAAATAAGATGGGAGTTTTTTGACATACCCTAACTGTTTTGAACCAGAAAATACATGAGTTCATGCAGAGCTAGACAAGATGAGCGTATGAGGTTAAAAAGTATAGAAATTGTCAATTTGTTTTGAAAATGACCGTTTCACTAGATAAGACCCTTGTTCCTCGGCTGGAATCGTTTAGAGGCATTAGAAGCTGCTTTGAAACTGCATTTTGGAAGTTCAAACTTGGGGGCACCATTGAAGACCACTATATAGAGATAATTTCTGTAATGTTTTCCTCAAGAAACAATTTCTTATCGACTGAAGACAGAAAGACATGAAAGTCTTGGATGACAAGGGGGTGAGTACATTTCCTGCAAATTTTTTGTTCTAGAAGTGAACTACTCCTTTAAAAAAAAAAAGAAACACTATAAAGAAAGTCTATAGCTGGCATTAATCACCTCGCTTTTTTTGTCCATTTTTCTGCGACTCCTCATCAGTGTTCTTCTCTTCTCCAGAGTCGTCCGATTTGGCTTTCAGGTTTTCTTTGCTCTCTTCATTTTCCCTCTTTCCTTTGGACTCTCGTTTGACCGTCGACTTCTTCACCACCTGACAGGTTCATTCAACAAAAAGAGAAACAATCAGAAACCGGTCTGACATTATGAATGAAAGGAACTTAGCTCTACCAGAGAGTTTCTTTACTCCCACAGTCCAACAGAGATGTATTTGCATTCAGACAGAAAATCATTTGCGATTATGTTTGAGATTGAACATTTCTGACACGGTCGTACCTGAACTTCCTTCGTGGCGATCTCTCCAGGTGTCGGCCAGTTGTTCGTATCTCCAAAATCCCCCACCTTGAAAAACAGTGTGAACGTTACACCTGTTTGACCGTGAACACGTCAGCTAATCACACGAGCAGACTCTAACATTCACAGCTGTTCCCTTTCATCGCATCACACATTATAAAACGGCTATCGGAAACTTGACACTGTGAATGAAACTAAATCGCCACAAATATAGGAGTTCTCAAACTTTAAGCTCATGAAGCTTAGAGAATCTTCCAAGGACTCTCATAATCATAACAGCAATTAAGCATATAGTATGTTCTTTTAGATGCCATTGAAACTTTTTGTAAATAAAAAGTTAAAAAGGAAAGCATTTTTTCAAAATAGAAATCTTTTCTAACAATATAAGTTTTTACTATCACTTTATCAATTTAACACACCCTTGCGGAATAGAGCTATCAATTTCTTTCAAAAAATCTGCAAACACAAACACGATCCAGCACACTGCTGTAGTGAACAATTGACAAAACCTCCAAACTCAAACTCTCTCAAAGGCTTCATTTATTTGATAAAACATGCAGGGGAAAAAAAATACTGTGAAATATTGCTACAAATTATATTTCTATGTGAATATCTGTTAAAATTTAAATGATCGCTGTGATGCGCAGCTGAACACTTCAGTCTTCAGAAATCATTCTAACGTGCTGATCTGCTGCTCAAGAAACATTTCTGATTATTAGCAATGGTTTTTTGGGGATTTTGACAATAAAAAGTTAAAAAGGAAAGCATTTTTTTCAAAATAGAAATCTTTTTTTCTAACAATATAAGTTTTTTCTATCACTTTTTAATCAATTTAACACTGAATAAAGTAAACTGATAAACTTTCTGAATAAAGGCATCAATTTCTTTGAAAAAAAAAAAAAGAAAAGACAATTCTGACCCCAAACCTTTGAACAATAGCGTATATTGTTAAAAAAAAGTTTCTCTTTTGAATAAAAGTTGTTCTGTTTTTAACTTTTCATTCAAGAACAATGAAAAATGCATCACTGGTTCCACAAAACATTACTAAGCACAACTGATTTTAACATTAATAATAAGAAATGTTTCACGAGCAGCAAGTCAGCATCAGCAATTTGAATCAAATTCTGTTTTATTGTTCTTAAATTTAGTGTTTTTCTGGATTGCAACTTTAGTTTTCACTGCATGCAGCATTAACCCTGAAACCTGTCATTATTTATGGTCGTCTGTGCTGCTGTGGAGTGATTTTCTTCATTGTCTTTGGTTCAGTCAAACAGTGCTGCTGTAGAAACAGGCAGACTCAGATGAACGTCACTCACCTTCCCGCCACGTCTCATTCTCGCATTTCCTGCCTTCACCACCTTCGTGGGTCCAGAATGCTCTAAAGCAGTAAAAGAGAGGATCATCAATTAAAAATGGCTCAGATTATAGCTTTACACATTTAAAAATAGGTTTTATTAATTTTGCTCATTCCACTAAACTAAAAATCTGATTTGTGGAACAGAGCTTTTTTCTTTATAGACACACAAAGCATTTCAACAGGACTAACAGAGACGCATCATTATGAAATCAAAATGAACAACTCTTATTTATGAAACGATGCATTGTTTATTAAAAACGATTTATCTGTGAACATCATATGATCTCAACATCTGCTCTGAGTTTGAGTTTTAATAATGAACATAATTTTAGATTGTGCAGTGCTAGAATAAGTGTATTTATAATTGCACTGTTGACGTGTAGATTTTCATTTATCCAGGTGTTTATGTTGGATTTTATTATTTTAATTTTCTGTATGTCATTTTTCTTTGAGTCCTGCTTCATATAATGTTAATCCGAAACACTGTTTCCTCTGAAATGCCAGAGAAATGAGAAAGATTTGCAGTCTTTAAAGGGATGGTTCACCCAAAAATTACAATTTTGTCATCACATGCCACATGACGTCCGTCCTTCGTATTCTTTCTCATACTATGGAAGTCAATGGCTACTGTCAATAGTTTGGTCACCAACATTTATCGAAATATCTTCTTTTTTGTTCAACATCAGAAACTCATACAGGTTTGAAAGAACATGAAGGCAAGTAAATAATGACAGCATTTTTGGGTGAACTGTGTCTTTAACGCTGCTGTAGAGTCAAGAGCTGGTGAATGTGGGTTACAGGTTTCACTTAAAAACCATGAAGTGAGTCAAATCACTATCGTAATGCTTTACTGGTTGACAATATTTGATGAGAGAGTGGAACAGATTTTTATTTTCGCTTGTGATATGAGTCAGGAGTTTATGGTATGGCCATAATTGTGAAATAATGTTTATTTAGATTACTTCATTTGCACCATTTCAAACATTAGTTCTAGGGCTGTGCAATTAATCGCAATCGCAAAAAAAAAAAAAATCGCGATTTAAGCACATGCGATTTCTAAACCGTATAAGGCTGCGATTGTATCTATCCCCCCAACGGCACCGTTCATTTTATTTTCGATATAGCGCCAGATCACAATAGAAGTCATTTAAGGGTATCTTTCCTATAGAACAGGTCTATACATTGTTCTTTTAATGAACAAACTAAATTGCCTTATGTTATTTATCTTATTTACACGAAGGCATGTCATTTCTGTCTCTTCATGGTCGCGCGTTTACAGTGTCTCCTGGACGGGATTGCACACTCCATTCATAAAAACCTAATCTACTATAGCGTGAAATGCCACGTAATTCGTTGATTTTTGGATGAATAAATCAAAAGTTGGTCTGTCTCTTAATTCAAGTTGCGATATGGACTAGTGTCTGTGAAAACTGAAATGCAAAAAGACCATTTAATATGAATCCTGCATGTTCCATTTGCCTCAGTTATGTATGAATGGCTGAGACGCGTTTTTTTTTTTTTTTTTACTACACGCGCAGACTGGAGCACTCATGAAGCTCCCGCTAATTTTTGGCCTTTGCATCTCACATGAACAGATAAACTCAATCTCCAAAGCTGCTGTGAGTGTCACTTTTACCGTTACATTTGAGAAAACTAGCATCATATCATACTGTACACACAGAAACTTCACGGCAACCTGTCAAAATAAAAGTACGGTTTAACATGAAACAGAATAATATTAGTCTTGTATTACTTTTGTACAGTATCAAAACTTAACCACTAAATTGAGATTAACCACTTAATTGTAAAAAAAAAACACTACGATTATTATTTAAACGTTTTAAACTGAATATAATTTTTCTTCCATGTATTGATTTTAACAGTAAACTTCTGTTTGTTTGCCAAAAATGAAAAGGGTTTACTTTTCATTTGATTAAATAAATGTTTTTGCTTTTTGATTATCAGAAAAATTAAAACACATAAGAATTAAAAAAAAAAAAAAAAAAAAAAAAGATTGTAGAGCCCTCAAAATGTTAAAATAGAGAGTTTTGGACTTATTTTTCCACTGAAATTAATGTTTTCGTTATTACACAAAGTAGGCTAAAGTACCAGGAAAAAAAAGTAACATGGCTAATTAATTTTATGTTGTCTGTTTTAAAGACAATTTTACAAAAGTTGTGTTTATTAAACTTAATACTACATTATTTCATTGTGAAATGTTTTGTTATGCACTTTTTGTGCACTGAATACATTTAGAATGTATGTAGCTTGTTTGAAAAAGCAAAAACAGTTGCCAAAATCGCAAATAACATCGCAATCGCAATCTTCGTTCAAAAAAAAAAAATCGCAATATGATTATTTTGTCCATATTGCACAGCCCTAATTAGTTCTGTGATTGATTGTGCGTGTATCAGCCACACTCATCAAAAACCTAAATGACAGATGTGGATTATTTTAGTTGTTTAGACGACTGTAAAAATGCCCAAAATTGCATATCTTTAAATTATTTATTAGTTTAAATGCTTAAATTTGTTTTTTAGAAACCAAAGTACATTTTAAAATTATAATTTTTAAAAATGAGATTAGTTATTTCAACAAAAGTAGGGTGAAATCAAATAGAAATGACAGCATGATGAAGCACTATTGGCATGTATGTGGTACAGGTCTAGAATGAGGGATGTTTTTGCTTAGGTGACGTCAAATATACCCAGATTGAGAGACAGATTTTGCTTAGGAGGAACTGAAGTTTGACAGACTGAGCTGTGGTTTAGACCGCTGTATATCAGGCTTTTACCTGCAGTGAAAGTATAACTCAAAGAGCTCCTGACACAGAAATGCCACATTAAAAACACCAATTGTTACGGCATATTTGATGCAGATGCTGTAAATAAAACTTAAGACAATCTGTTATGACAGAAAACACTTGTCAGTCAGTAAATGATTTCTTGTAATACACTTTCATACATATTTTTTAATAAATATTCAACCTTGTGCACTGAATTTACACACAATGATTATGTTGCAAAAGCATCTGGTTAAACTGATCGGCGAATCGGTGTTACTTTAAACTCATGAGTCATTGTTCTGAATCATTGTAACAAATGACTCACAGTTTGAGAAAGTCAAGATACTAGCTCTTCACAAGAAAAGTGAAAGCTCAGCTCGATTGATATTAATACTGACTACTGAAGCTTTCATGACCATTATATTTCCAGCTTAGCAGAGTGATCCAGTGATTATATTGTCATAATATAACTGCAAACGCTGTGATATGAGACTATTTAACATTCTCTAGTTGCACAAGATTGACTAAAACACCTCAATCTGAGATATATCCCATTTAGCATTTAATTTTTCATTAGTTTCATTAGTGTCTAATGCAGGCATTTATTGAGCTGAATTAAGGCAGCTGCTCCTCATTTGCTTCATTTCTTTGCTTCCAGACATAAATATTTGGCAAGAGAACGAAATACAAATGAGCTATTCTTAAGGGTGTAATAACTGATCTCAGCAGGTGTCAGTTTGAGTGAAATACAGGTATGTGAGCTGTTTGGGTCTCAATTCCAGCTGTGGGAGTCAGTCAGCAGACAAACGCGTTTATTCAGCCAACCCTAAACCTGACCTTTAAACTGACCCCAACTCAGTCCTCACTCAAACACAAGGCCAAGATTCACCCGCAGGACAAATGACAAATCAAAATATCATTAACAAAGGTCAACAGGCAAATAAATTCAATTTGTAAGCCAAGCACCGAATGAGCGATCTGTAGGTGACTGAAGCAGCTGGCTGTGTTTCTAACTACACAACACATATGGGTTATCAATAGTCAGTCTACTGCTGATTTACACAGTGTTTGCTATGAATCATGAGAGTCTGGCATCTGTCGAACAAACAGAAATCTAAACAGCTCAGGGGTGTTATCATATAGCTGAAGTGTTCATTCACACGTGAGCAGCTCAAGCCTGTGCAAAAATCTACATCTCTGCATGTGCTGCCAGTTTAAAGCCACCATGAAATCAAAATGGAAGGTTTTTGGCTTTTGGTACACACACGTTAGCTTTAAGGGCATCTAAAAAGCTTGTGCACTCCAAAACAATGACAAAAGTAGCATTTATAAGACATACAAACTCAAAACTTACAGTCTCTAACTTCCGTCAATATGGATCGATGATTTTGAAGACCCCTACACTATTAATACACACTGAAGCTGCGGTTGAAATCGTTCACTAATTAGAATTAGTCGTTACTTTATGGTGAATGGTGTAAATATGTTTTGGATTGGATCAAATTAAGTCACTGCCACAGGCTGTGGGGCTGCTTGATGTTTTACGGTTTCATGTGGACTTACATCCCCACATAGAATAACAACGCTTCAATGCTCTGTGGATCTTTAACACATCCGGAAATGCATTATTTTCAAATTCACATCATTTCCTACATCTTTAGGGATGGATGATTACAGTATTCCACTAGATCTGTAATGAGGCACATTGGTAACACTTTACAATAAGGTTCATTAATTAAACATTAGTTAATGTACTAACTAACATGAACTAACCATGAGCAATACATTTGCTACTGTATTTACTAATCTTCATTAACGTTAGTTAACGAAAATACAGTTGTTCATTGTTTGTTCATGTTAGTTCACACTGCATTAACTAATGTTAACAAGATTTTAATAATGTATTAGTAAAGGTTGAAATTAACATTACCTAATATTAATAAATGCTGTATAAGTGCAGTTCATTATTAATTCATGTTAACTAATGAACCTTATTGTAAAGTGTTACTGGCACATTTGTAAATCAGTTTGCTTAAAACGGCAGCTTTCTGTCAAAGTAACAGCTCGAGGGTTAAACTCCTGCAAGAAACAAAAAACAATTTAACTGCTGTACTGTAAAGAAAAAGGAGTACATGCACAAAATACTTTCTCTAAAAACACAAGTGTATGTTTTCAAAAAGAGAAGCTCAAATTCTGTCATTAATAACTCTCCCTCGAGTCATTCCAAACCTGAAATTCCTTCATTTATCTTTGGAACACAAATTAAGATATTTTCGATGAAATCCAAGACCTTTCTGACCCTGCAAATACAGCAATGCAACGGACACGTTCGACGTCCAGGAAGGCATTGATAAAACAGTCCATGTGACATCAGTGGTTCAACCATAATGTTATAAAGCCATGAGAATACTTTGTGTACAAAGAAAACAATTTCTTGCCTCTTCTCCATGCATTCATGAGCGTATCACAAGCGGTTTACCTCACAAACACGTCTGAATATTTCACCAGAGAGGATGACTTGCAATTTTGTCCAGCCTTGCTTGTTTGAACTCAAATATACAGGAGATGAACTTAGAAAGATGAACGTTCTACATCAGAATGGTGGCTCCTGCATCATGCATTATCATTTCTAACATTATTTAACAGTCTCTTTTGTGTCAAAGTAGTTTGATTTTAGTTTTCTTCACACACACACACACACACACACACAATGTTTTTTTATAGCTTTACCACAGATGGCCTATTTGATCCATGTTCTCACTACCTTTCTGTGCCTTGGACGTTTCAGTAGCATTGCTGTCTATGCAGGGTCAGAAAGCACTTGGATTTCATCAAAAATATCTTAATGTGTGTTCTGAAGATGAACAAATGTCTTACGGGTTTGGATTTAGAAGAACATGAGGATGAGACAGAATTAATGACAGAATTACATTTTTGGGTAAACTATCCCTTTCAATTATTTGGCTAATCAAAACAACAGTGTGAACGTAAACTAAAAACATTTGAAAGCTTTGAGTCCATCAACGCAAAGACTTTTCCTGGGGTTGCAGCTCTTAATGCAAGCAAACCAGATGACGCATTTACCTTTGAAATCTAATATATATCCTAATGTGGATGTCCCCCTACAGGGCCAGGGCCCAAAGCCAAATCAAACATCACATATGTAAACCAACACTCAATTTACTGAACTCACCAAGCAATTATTCAAATGTGAAAATGCAGTAAGTAAAGGCAGTGCTGTCAGCTAGTGATGAACACTCACTATCACTCTAAACACTCTTCTGCTCATTACAGCTCAGCTAATGATCATCTAAAAAACACCTCCACAGGTTTCAGCTCTCCTGAATCACTCGGAGCCTCTAAATCAGCGAGGACGCGGACGCTCGGTGACGCGCACAGCGCTGATCACATGGCACGAACCACGTTGTCCTCATGCCGAGGAACTCTGGGATAGCAGCTCAATGATCTCCACTGCCAATCAGCCATTCATCACAGCACTTTCCTGCTGCTGATATGAAGCACTGCGCTCAGTGAGGTCCGGCTGCGCATTCCGCGTCAGTCTATCAGATGAATATTCATCAGAGGAGATCTCACAGGCTAACTGCTAACGGCTAACAGCAGGAATGACAAGCGTGTGTGCATTAAACACCACCACAGAGACAAACCAACAGGAGATCCGCTCATAAAACCGCATTTCTAGCGGATAGCGAATTGAAAACGCTTTTAAGCAAATCCGAGGGTCTCCGTGACAAACACGTGGATCTCACACGTGTCCTTCCACAACAAACTGCAGATAACGTTAAACGCAAGACCATCGAATATGACGCATCACAAACTAGTTTGACAATAAAACGATCAAAGACTGATTTTCTGATGATAATGAGCCATCACTCGTGGCCTGTCAGATGAGCTCGAACATAGGCCGCTAATGCTAATGCTAACCCGATAGCCATTTGTCTGGAAAAGCGGCAAAGGCGAAGAACCCCAGGATGTTCTGAGTCTGATCTGCAGTTATAACGTCAAACAGTGAAGTTTGTCGTGCATGAGCACGCATTTATATGATGTAGGAGCACTAGAAGCCGTTAATCTTAGGCTCAAGGCCTAACGTTACCGGAGCCCTCAGTCGCTGTCATGTGTGTCCGCTGAGGGGAACCAGAGAAACCTGGTCTACACTGACAAACACGATGAACGGTGTAGACGAATGACATCACGAATCTACATTTTGCAGCCTGGCGCCCTAACTAGTGCAAATCTGAGGCAGAAACATGACACGTCCTCTTTAAACACGTATAATTCGCGCACACACACACACACACGGGCCCGGTGTTAACGGCGATCAGCGATCGGTACTAACCGTGCAGTGTTTGTCCGTTGACTCCACTCATCTTCTTCGTCCACGGGTTCACCTTGGGCGGAGGAGCTTCTGTGAACTCCTTCTTAGAGGCGTCTTCTTCGGTCGGAGCGTCCAGGCTGTTGCTCTCGTCTTCGGCCCGTTTGAGGCTTTGCTCCTTCACTAGGAATCCCCCGTCTTTCTCGGTCTGGCACCCCTCCTGCTCGTCCTGCTTGAGCAGCGGGTTGTTCGGTAGGAGAGTCTCCACCTCAGTGGCCATTTCTCCGCTAACAAACACACCTCGAATCCGCCGCAATGTGCTGCCTAAAGATCTGCTGCCGGGAGCCGCTCGACGCGCGCCACTCCACCCCTAGACCAAACGGCTTCAGTCTAAGACGCAGAGTGGTGGATTACGATTAAAACATGTAAAAGAACGCTAGGAACCTTTAAAAACTCGGGCTAGGCTTCGCTACTTACGGCAATGTGAAAGAACCACGCGTTGGACGTGAGCGCGCACGTACGCGCAGCGGGGCGTGGCGACTACAGACCTCGCTGACACGTGACCGCCATGCATACAACAGCAGCGCTGCGGCGCCATGATCCAGACGGGAGTTTGTTGTGAAACTCTCTTAATAGTTGTTTTCTTCTCGAGATGTCTCGCTTTTAATAGAATTTGGAGAATTAAAATGGCTATGTTTAGAAAACAGGTTGCTATAAAATTTAAAATTAAAGCTGAATCACTCTAGTCTATGATGCAAATTCTGATGCAATCTTCTCTCCCCTTGGAATTTTTTAAAGGTTATTTCTACTTTTAAACGCTTAAAGGAGTAGTTCACTTTCAGAACAAACATTTACAGATAATGTACTCTCCCCCTTTGTCATCCAAGATGTTCATGTCTTCTTTCTTAAGTTGTAAGGAAATTATGGATTTTGAGGAAAACATTTTAGGATTTCTCTCCATATAGTGGACTTCTATGGTGCCCCTGAGTTTGAACTTCCAAAATGCAGCTTCAAAGGGCTCTAAGTGATCCCAGCCAAGGAAAGAAGGGTCTAATCTAGCAAAACGATCGTTTATTGTATTTAAATTTGTATATTTGTAATTTATATACTTTTTAACATCAAATGCTCGTCTTGTCTAGCTCTGTGTGTACTCTGTGTAGAGATTAAAAAGTATATAAATTGTAAATGTTTTTAGAAAATAAACAATCGTTTTGCTAGATAAGACCCTTCATCCGCGGCTGGGATCGTTTAGAGTCCTTTGAAGCTTAATTTAAACTGCATTTTGGAAGCTCAAACTCGGGGGCACCATAGAAGTCCACTATATGGAGAGAAATCCTGGAATGTCTTCGTCAAAAAACATAATTTCTTTACGAAGAAAGAAAGACATGAACATTTTGGTGAGTACATTATCTGTAAATTTTTGTTCTGAAAGTGAACACCCCTTTAAGTACAATTCGAAGCTATTTTTAGTTGAATCCAAATATGTTTTGGCAACTAAGTTTACGTTTAGAGTAAAATTATAAAAAAAAATGCCTTTTGTTTCTCAGACAGTTTTTTTGCTTGCTTCTTCTCCTTGTTTTCTTATAACTTTTGACAGCCTGTAGTTCTCCAAATGTTTTTTTTCTGGTCTGACCTATTAGTACAGCCCAAAACAAGACAATAATAAGGCAATAATAAGCAAAAATCGCGAGTTCCGTTTGGTTCAGTGGCATTGTTTACATTCATTGCCACCAATATGGCCAATTGATGACGCAGCATAGTAAATATATAGAATAACAGAAATCGATTGTGCATGTTAGCTTGATTATTTTGATCAAGAGTTTGATTCATTTGCATCATATAAACAGAACTTTAGTGAAGGATAAATTGTGATTTACATTTCCAGGAAACACTAGCTGGAATTTCTGTTGAACCTTTTATTCTAAATAAATTATGGCTCCAAATGAAATGTAGTCTGCTGTACATGAAAACTGCAGGCTTGTTAAAGCGTCTCTGATGATATGGAGAGGCTGTGATTGTGCAGCTCTTCTCTGAAAGCTGTGACACGTGTGCAGTGAGCTCTTTATTGTTGCAGCTCTTCTGCAGTGAATCGGCTCCTGGCTTCAGAGTAAAAACTCAAGTCAGCAGTTGGTCAGCAAATCACAGCCCAGCGCTTTAACTGTGGATTTGCTCGATAAGCAGTGCATGCTGGGAAGAACAGTGCAGGCCAAGGCCACTTCAGTCCATTCAGCCCACAAACACCAGCAATTCTCATTTCTCATGAGGCTTATTGCTGCCACCCTCCCAATCTTCCTGTCATGCTATTTCTGAATAAGTAATTAGTGGTCAAGCCTTGAAGGTGCTGTAGCTTCTGTTTGTTAGTTTTCTTCACTGTTATTCTCCTTCTTCCTGAATGGGAGTCTATGGCAGCCCTATGAATAGAATTGGCACATTTGTTGGGATGGTTCTCAACAGAACCCTGACCAACTTTGGGGTCTCTAGGATCAACTCTATAGTGCCACCACCAGTTCAGAACTTCTGACTTAGCAGTTAGTCTGATTACTCTCATCATGATCAGCTGATCAATTGAAATGAAACTCTATGTGCTTCATCAGCACCATGATTTGAGGACAAATAAGAAAGTTGGGAACAGCGCCACCTATGGCTCATGAGATACCAAAAAAAGGACATTGTGCTCATAGCTTTTGAACAGTTTGTCAGAAAGCCTTGATCTTGATGTGCATGGACTACTTGGGTCATGCCGAATTGTTCCAGGATTGGATAATCTGCCTGTCCGCCATTTCAAAATGGACATAAATTGCAATATCTTTTGAACCGTTTGATATATTGGAATTAAAATTGGTAGGGACCTTCAGCAGCATGTCTTTGAGGAACCTGAGAAGTTTGAACACAGCGCCACATAGTGTTCCAGAGATATAGGGATTTTAACAAAGATGCTTAGAACTCAGTTTTTAGTTACCATTGATTTCCATGGGATGGACAAAAATAAAATGAGAACCTAAACTATCTGTTTATCTGCTTTCTCCAAAATATCTGATATACGGGTTCAGAATGGCATGGGCATGAGTAAATGATGGCAGAATTTACATTTTTGGGTGAGCTATCCCTCATCTATGAAATATAAAACCCATGGTTGAGTTAGGTAGCTTATGTTTCAACCTCCAGTTTTCTCTTTTATCTCCTCTCCACTACTTAAGGCTGTCACTCTATCACACTTTATTTGATCTTCTTAAAACACTCTATGCTTTCACTTATTATGCTTTCATTATCCTTTAATCCCTTCCCGTCCTAGTTTTGACTGTTTTGAAGGATGACTGAAACCGTGTTTATTGCCGTCTTATGATGAATCACTTGTTGTATTCCTCAACGGTAAGTTGTTTTGGATTAAACATCTGCTAAATCAGTAAATGTAAATCTAAATGTCCTCCGACATATCTTAAAATATAACATGCAAAGAAAAGATGAACGTGTAACAAAATCATTTAAATTTCTTTGGCTGCTTATCTTTAGTTATTTTAAAAGTGTTCTCACATTCGAAGGCTTGGACATCTATGGCGTGACCTAAGGTCTGTGTCAGCTCCAAGTGTTGTGATACACTATAAAGCCTTGGGAGAGATCACCTACTTGATTTATCCTCTGCCAAAGAGATTTTCAGTGTTCACTGTGTATTTCTAGCTAAACTAAAGTCAGCCTTGGAGATTTTTTCTGCATGCTGAACGTCACCTACTCATTTCACACCCCTGGATCTTGAATTAGCAGATTGTTACCTAATAAGAAAAAACTGAGCCTTTTTGATACAATTATATATATATATTTATTTATTATTATTATTATTTTTTTTTTTTCATGTGAAACTGAAGACTGAGATATGGCTTTTCTATCACAGGAATTAAATAAAAAGTTTTTATTTTACATTGTAGTAAATTTTTAGTAATTTTGATTTAAAAAACAGCCTTGGTGAGACTTCTTTGTGGTGTTTATACAGTAATGAATGGCCTTGGTGCATGTGTATATGTATTTATATGTTTATTTATGCTTTAGAAAGTTTATTTCATTGTATTGCTATGCAAATAAAGCTAAAATTAACCATGGTTTACTACAAATAAAATAAAAACATGGTTTCTATAGTTAAACGATAGTATTTGTAGTAAAATTGGTTATACATCAAAAAACCATGGTTACTACACATTTACTACAATAATATCACGGTTGCTGGGGGTGAGGAGCCACAGGGAAACACACAGGAGCCAGGAGTACAAACCAAATAAAGTATTGAATGAAAACAAACAGGAATCCACAAAAATGACAACCACAAAATAACTTTAAGACCAGGAACAAACGGCTATTTAAGGTGTGACAGAGGGGTGTGTCAACTAAACAAGGACAGGTGAAACTAAACATGATAACAAGGGGGAAGTCCAAATATGGGCAAAAGGGGAAACCAATACAAACTGAACAATAGGGGGCGACACAGGAAGAAACCAAAACATTAGAACAACAGAGGGAAAAACACTAACAGAACAGTCCATTAACTTGACAAATAAAACCATGGTTACTTTTCATAAGGGCTCATTGGGTATCTTTATATCATATTTTAATGGTGCCTTCTAATGGACAGAGATATAACTACTACTGACTTCATTAGGATTTGATGCTTCACCAACAGATGGAGCCATCAGGTGACTATACAACTATAAAATACTTATCCTGCATGAAATGTAAACTAGCTTTAAGCTTTGATTAAACCTTTATACCAAACAATAAGGTTGGCTTGAGAAACAACGCCTTCAGCCGTGACTTAGTGGAGTGACTTCTACTTACCGTTGGCCATTTCTTAGCCTCAAAACCCTTTAATGCACGCAAACTGTTGATTATCCCTTATTTACTGCATACCTGTCAGCCAATCAGAATCCAGTATTCTATGGAATAATTTACAATACAGCACACCTCCAGATCCTTAGTGCTAATTTCTAAAACCTACAGTACAGTGCTGCTTTGAACACTTTCTATATTTCTGCATCAATATGACCCAAAACATCATCAGATTTTCATTTAAGTCCTGAAAGTAGACAAAGAGAACCAAATCAAACAAGTGAGAGAAAAATATTTGCTTTGTCATTTATTTATTGAGAAAAATGATCCAGTGTTGCATATCTGTGCGTTGCAAACGTGTGAATCTCTTGGATTAGCAGTTCATTCAAAGGTGAATTAGAGTCCATCTGTACAGATGTGTTTCAGTGCAACGACTATCAAATGTCAGTCTGTGACCTGTTTTATTCAAAGAACAGGGATCAAAGTCTGATCATGTTTGTGGAAGTGAATCATGTCACAAACTCGGAAAAAGAGTTGATGTTGCTCATCAGGATAGAACAGTTTACAAAACCATCTCTAAAGAGTTTGGACTCCACAAATCCACCGTCAGACAGATTGTGTTCAAATGGAGGAAATTCAAGACCACTGACTCCACCAACAAAGATCACTCCAAAGCAACCAATGGTGAAAGCCACTGTTCTCCAAAACTAAAATTGCTTTGCTAAAGTTCATGTGGACAGAGGACTATTGGAGAAAGGTTTAATGGATGGATGAAACCAAAATAGAACTTATTGGTTAAAATGAGAAGCTATTATGTTTGGAGAAAAGAACTCATCCATCATTGATGGAACAATGAATTCTGATTTATACCAGCAAACTCTAAAGAAAAACATCCGGACACCTGTTTAAGAACAGAGTCTCAAGAGAACGTGGGTCATTCAGCAAGACAAACACAAGTCATTCTACCAAAGAATGTTAAAAAATGATAAAGAACAACAAACGGTAATGTTTTGGAATGGCTGAGTCAAAGTCCAGACCTTAATCCAATTCAAATGTTGTGAAAGAACCTAAACAAGCAGTTCATACAGATTTTTTTACAGATAAAATGAGCCAAAAAAAAAAGGATTATTATGCAAGTGGATATTCTGACCATGTTTTGTTCCAAGCACACTGTAGCAATTTCAAATGAAATCAATCTTAATAACTACGAATATTGTATTTAATCATTTATAAGTGATATATAATTGTTAATGAAGACTGGAAGTGAAAAACACCTTATATTCAGGTGTGCTGAATTATTAAGGAGGTTATCTTTTATAAATAAAATGAGCCAAAAAGAGATTTAACTTATACTGAAAGTAAAAAATATTAGAGAAATATTCAAAACTAATGCAATATTAGAAATAGCAAAGTTAATGCACTGCCATTGGACAGTGAAATGCTCAGTGGGTCAGCAGGGTCAGTCAAAAATATTTGGAGAAGAAAATACTATGAATATGATCTTCCACGCTCAGAATAGTGGCAGAAATCTAACCCCATACAAAAGAATGTATGCAAAATATATTGATCTCTTGAATTTATCCTGCAGTACCCATCTCAACCGATAGCTGTCAGTATTACATACTGCACATTTAAATTAGCAGCCAGCAACAGTAAAAACAAAAAACCGTTTCATTATGAATATTTTTCCATGTTAATATTACTACTTTGGTTACACAGTAAACAGTATTTTTACGTACCAATATTATTACCAATATATTACGTAACTTGCGTTACTCCAAACACTGGTAATCTGTTATATATTATTACACTTCTTTTATACAGAAGCAGACATAAATAAACGTTTTGCATTATAATAACTAATTTTGAAACCCACACTATGATACAAAAAGTTAAGCGCTGCTCACTCAGTCCAGCAGGAGGCGGAAGTGCGATATTATATGTAGCATTCAACAAAGATGGCGGCCCCCACAGAACACGAGGATTCATATGAACAAGTACGTTTTTAATCTTATACAATATCGAGATCCGTCATATGTCTGAGTATGTTTAATATGCATTCATAATGTTATGTTGTGAAAGCAACGATAAACGGTAATAATCTAGGTTGAAGGTAGAACGCGTTACTGTCTGCTGTTCGCGCTGATGTTTGTCTGTTTGTACAGGAGGAGACTGAAGAAGAACCCAAAGCTCCAAAGATCAAAGACACCCCAGAAGATATCAAACTAGAGGCCATCGTCAACACAATAGCATTTCATCCTAATCGAGATATTCTAGCAGCTGGAGACATTGATGGAGACATTTATCTGTGAGTTTGTGAGAGTCCTGTGTTTATTTGAGTCCCAGAGATGCTAATAATCTTTTCAAGCTGAATTCATCTGATCAAATCAAACATTTCTGATTAGAATCAATGTTGAAAACATTGTGCTGACTAGAAACCAGTATATTTCATTTTTTAGGATTCACTGATGAATATAAAGTTCAAAAGAGAAACTTTTATTTCAAGTTTGGAATATTCTAAAAGTCTTTACTGTCACTTTAGATCAAGTTAATTTGTCCTTGCTGTGTACTGTACAAGTATTATTTTTAATCTTATTTAGCCTGATCTTCTCCATGTCAACCATTGCTAATAACCAGAAATGTTTCTTGAGCAGCAAATTAGTTTGATTTCTGAAGGATCGTGTGACTGTGATCTTCAGATTTTCATATTCCTGCACCGAAGGAGAAAACAAAGAGCTGTGGTCATCAGGACATCATCTGAAGTCCTGCAGGAAGGTGCTGTTCTCCAGCGATGGACAGAGTGAGTGTTTGTTTCTCATCTCATTCCTTCATTATGTATCTCTCCAACACTGACACTACAGAATATCCCACTGATCTCTCTCCTCTGTGTTCTTCAGAGCTCTACAGTGTGTCTAAAGACAAGGCTGTTCACATCATGGATGCAGAGGCTGGAAAACTGCTGACACGCATCCCCAAAGCTCACGAGTACCTTATGTTCCCCGTTATTTCTTGAAAAGTTGTTCTTAAAGCAGTAGTTCACTTTCAGAACAAAAACGTACAGATAATGTAGTCACCCCTTTGTCATCCGAGATGTTCATTGTCTTTCTTTCTTCAGTCGTAAAGAAATTGTGTTTTTTAAGGAAAACATTTCAGGATTTCTCTCCATATAGTGGACTTCTATGGTGCCCCTGAGTTTGAACTTCAAAATGCAGCTTCAAAAGGCTCTAAATGATCCCAGCTGAGGAAGAAGAGTCTTATCTAGCGAAACGATTGTTTTTTCTTAAAACATTTACAACTTATATACTTTTTAATCTCAAACGCTCGTCTTGCTGAGCTGGACAAGTTGAGCATTTGAGGTTAAAAAGTATATAAATTGTCTTTTTTTTTTTTTTTTTTTAGAAAATAACCC
Source organism: Garra rufa (assembly GCF_049309525.1). NCBI lineage: Eukaryota > Metazoa > Chordata > Actinopteri > Cypriniformes > Cyprinidae > Garra > Garra rufa. Next base: position 14,412,113 of record NC_133379.1, on the reverse strand, counting down.
ATCGTTTCTCTAGACAAGACCCTTTTTTCCTCAGCTGTGATCGTTTAAAGCCCTTTGAAGCTGCATTTTGGAAGTTCAAACTCCTGGGCACCATAGAAGTCCATTATATAGTGAGAAATTCTGAAATGTTTTCCTCAAAAAAACATAATTTCCTCATGACTGAAGAAAGAAAGACACGAACATCTTGGGTGACAAGGGGGTGAGTACATTATCTGTACATTTTTGTTCTGAATATGAACTACTCCTTTAAATCGGATGCAAATTCATATGAATCCTTAGGGTCTTAATTAAAAGTCTATAATATACTTTGGTTAAAAATTCTCAATAGTAGTGAAAAAAAACACCCTTTTACCAAAAAATCAACTCATTTTATGGCATGGGTCCTTTAAATGCAAATGAGCTCTGCTTGCCCCGCCCCTCTCTGATGTGGGATGATGAGACGTAATGTTTACTTTAGCCACGTTTAGCTGCAAATCTTGCCAACAAGCTCATTATTAAGAAAGGCCATTTGCAAAGATGCATAAAAACCCCTTATCCTCACTTCTGCTGTGGGTGAAGCTGCATCAGCTATACGCCACAGCCATATCACCCTGCAGCCCAAGACCGGTTGCTCACTGAAGCTAAGCAGGGCTGAGCCTGGTCAGTACCTGGATGGGAGACCTCCTGGGAAAACTAGGTTGCTGTTGGAAGAGGTGTTAGTGAGGCCAGCAGGGGGTGCTCACCCTGTGGTCTATGTGGGTCCTAATGCCCCAGTATAGTGATGGGGACACTATACTGCAAAAAGCACCGTCCTTCGGATGAGACGTTAAACCGAGGTCCTGACTCTCTGTGGTCATAAAAAATCCCATGGCACTTCTCGTAAAAGAGTAGGGGTGTAACCCCGGTGTCCTGGCCAAATTCCCTCCACTGGCCCTAGTCAATCATGGCCTCCAAATAATCCCCTTACATTGAATTGGCTATATTACTCTCTCCTCTCCACCTGTAGCTGGTGTGTGGTGAGCGCACCGGCGCTGTTGTACTGTGGCTGCCGACGCATCATCCAAGTGGATGCTGCACACTGGTGGTGGTTGAGGAGAGATCCCCCATATGATTGTAAAGCGCTTTGGGTGTACGGCAATACACAATGAAAGCGCTATATAAATGCATCATTCATTCATTCATTCATCAGGAACGATTCACACGAACACAGACGCATATGTAGATCGGGATCGGCACTTTCCTTTTAAAAAACAAAAGTAACGTTAATCCTCTGCGTCTTCAGCGGCTCAGATGTCGGGAGTAAATTATTACATCCTCAATCACTCTATCTGAGACACAATGGCGATCAGAGTCGGACTGTTTCAGCTCGGTGAGGGCGGGGCTAAGGTGAGGCGCTCATGTCAATCAACTATTGTGGGAGGGGCCTCTGTCTGTGTGACGTCACACCCACGAGAAGCTGAGAATGAGCTGATTTTAAAAAGGGGATACTACTTTTAAAGATTAAACAAACACCACTGGGTGGATTTTTATCATCGTAGGGTGGTTGTGTTCACAAACTGACAACACATTAATGATCAAACAACATGGAAAAGTGAGTCTTGCATCCGATGACCCCTTTAAAGAGCTAAGCTGTTATATGAACAGTGAGGTCATTGATGTTTTTGATCTCCTCAAGCGTCCCCATCAATGCGCTGCTGCTGGTGGATGAGAATATATTTGCGACGGGAGATGACGAGGGAACGCTGAAGGTTTGGGACATGAGGAAAGGAACCTCATTTATGGATCTGAAGCATCATGATGATTATATTAGCGATATCACCATCGATCAGGACAAGCGGATCCTGCTCACCACCAGGTGCTGTCTCCAGACGTCTCTATGCTCTCTTTCTTTAAAAGAAATGCTGCTTGTAATGAGATCTTGTTGAATGATGCTGTGACTTTGTTTTGTTTGTAGTGGCGATGGCACTATGGGTGTGTTCAATATTAAAAGACGAAGATTCGAACTGCTTTCCGAGTTCCAGAATGGAGATCTAACGTCTGTTTGCATTATGAAAGTGAGTCCGTAGTGCTAACTAAATGAAAACATGTGTCAAGACTTTAGGTTGGCTTGAGAAAGCCTAGCTTGAAAGTTTAAAGCAGCTGTAAAAGTTTTGAAGTTTATATAGATAGATTAGATGATTAGCATGTTGCTAACATGATTAGAATATAGTTAGCACAATTGTAATTTTTTTTAGTATGTTTAGTATGCTTCTAACATGATTAGCAAGTTATTAGCATGTCATTAGCATGTGTCTAGCATGATTAGCAAGTTGCTAGCATGTTTCTAGCATGATTAGCAAGTTGTTAACATGTTGCTAGCATGTTTCTATCATATTTAACATGTTACTTACATTATTAGCATGTCATTAGAAAAGTTGCTAACATGTTTCTAACATAATTAGCAAGTTGCTAGCATGTTTCTAGCATTATTAGCAAGTTGCTAGCACATTTCTATTGTTGATGTGCTATATTTCTATGGAAATTTTTCTATTATGATTAACTTGTTAGTATTTTTCCCACTTGATTAGCAAGTTTCTAGTGTGTTTCTAGCACAATTAGCAAATTACTAACATGTTTCTAGCCTGACTAGCAAGTTGTTAGCATGTTTCTAGCATAAGAAGCAAGTTTCAAGCATGATTAGCACATTATTTACACGTCATTAGCATGAATGACAAGTTACTAGCATGTTTCCAGCATGATTAGCTAGCTACTAGCATGTTGCTAACATGATTAGCATGTTATTTACATGTCATTAGCATGAATTACAAGTTACTTGCATGTTTCCAGTGTGATTAGCAAGCTACTACCATGTTGTTAGCATGATTAACAAGTTATTAGCACGTTTTCAGCATGATTAACAAGTTACTAGCATGACATTAGCATGACTAACAAGTTTCTAGCATGATTAGCAAGTTATTTACGTCATTAGCATGACTGAGAAGTTGCTAGCATGTTCCCAGCATGATTAGCAAGCTACTTGCATGACATTAGCATGACTGACATGTTACTAGCATGTTTCCAGCATGATTAGCAAGCTACTTGCATGACATTAGCATGACTGACATGTTACTAGCATGTTTCCAGCATGATTAGCAAGCTACTAGCATGACATAAGCATTTTGACAGTTGGAGTTTGAATTTTGACAGTTGGAGTTTGAATAGTGTTGGCTCAGTTGAACATTCTGTCAATGTAAATCTATGGGATTTTTATGATTTTTAATCTTCAATTTTATTTAAAAAAATATAAGTTGGATCAGTCTGAAAAGATAAGGCACACTAGGGCTATATACCCTCATTATATACCCTATAGCCTCAAATAGTGCACAATTTGAGGGGACAGCCATTTTAAGTGGTGTTCGAAACCATAGTGGACGTTTCTGAGTGCACTCATTCAATCCCACAATGCACCGCAAAAAAACGAGTGTACAATCGATGTACACTTAACGGCTAGAAATAACCCATAATGCACTGTGAGAGTCACACCGTGCGCCGATTGAATTCCCGTGTCTTGTCGAAAGATGTTGTCCGCAGCTGAATCATCCATCTGTTAATTTTACAACCCGCTCGTCCACAGCGAAATACAACACAGGTACAAATCCGTTGTAAATAGATTATTCAATTTGTTTAACTATGGTTTATACGTAATTTCCTTGATATAGTTCAAGATAAATCCTTTAATCTTACGTTTTAAAATAGTGTTAAATAGCAAACAAACTATGCAAAAGCGCCAGTCCTTCCGGTGCATTTAGTGTCTAAATTCACTCACTCATTTTCATTCACTCCTTGAAGTGAACTGTACGACTGGACTAATGTAGGGAATAGTGAATGAGGGTATAGGGGGCGATTTCGGATACAGCCTAGGTCTTCAGGATTACTAGAAACTATTGAGCAGGTGTGAGTTGGAGCTGGTAGGAGCTAAACTCTGCAGAGCGGTGGCCCTCCAGGAACTGAGTTTAAGACCACTGCTCTAGGAGGAGTAGCGTTCACAAATACAGTCTACATAGAATAAATATAGAATAAAATATAGAATAAAAAACTTAAGTAGCAGATCAGTAGTAGCTTTCTCAAGCCAATCTAATGAACCGTTTCACACAAAAGTGGCTATTGTTTTTGCTTTGTTTCCAGTGGTGTGAACTAGAGAATTGGACAAGCAGTTCTAAATGTGTATATAATACAAATACACACATTATATGTAATATAATAGAAACACAAATGTTTGCCTAACCAAATTAGGTATTGTATCCAAAGTGAGCCATTTACTGTGAAAGGGTTAGAGTTCTGTCACAAACGAGGCGGATAATGTAGTTCTAATCATGGCAAACCTTATTTTCCTCACACAGAGAGGCCGGAAGGTGGTTTGTGGATCTGGCGAGGGCAGCATATACATTTTTAACTGGAATGGTTTCGGAGCCACCAGCGACCGCTTTACCATTCAGGCTGAGTCTGTGGATTGCATTGTTCCCATTACAGACAACATTCTGTGTGCCGCTTCCTCTGACGGCGTGATCAGGTGAGACACAAGCACATTTGGAAGGCTGCGTCCTCCAGAGGTCGCATTTGAAGGTCATCACGGAGGTCTCATTTAAGAAAAGTAAAATATATAAATCCTACTGATCCCAAACTTTTAACCACCAGTGCTTATGACACAAGAGTCATAGAAGACTCAATAACAGCTGAGTAAAACTGATTCATCTGAGCATGTGGCTCTTTAAGCATTATCATATCGCATATCGAAAATCACATTATTTATTGAGTAATCGCATAGCGCATTTTTCTTCAATATCGCCCAGCCCTAATTGAGAATAATCAGAAATGTTACATGAGCAGCGAATCAGCATATTAGAATGATTTCTGAAGGATCATGTGACACTGAAGACTGCAGTAATGATGCTGAAAATTCAACTGTGCATCACAGAAATCAATTTTAAGGTAAATTAAAATAAAAAATCTATGAAATGTGAAACTGTAGCTGCGTCTCATTTGGAAGGCTGCGTCCTCCGGAGGTCGCATTTGAAGGCTGCACACGTCATTAAGGATGTTTTATTTAAGAAAAGTAACCATGATAAAACTGACCATTATTCCTTGCGAGGTGTGCAATACTATAATTTATTTCGTTTATCGCAATTTGAGGGTAACCCTTATGCGGTCTTCGGGGTATTTTTGACCCCAAACAACATTTGCTAAAATTTTATGAGACTGCTATAAGACAAATCTACAAATAAAAAAAAATTTGGAATGATATCTTGATTTTATATTAGTGTGACAAAAAAGTTACATTCATGGTCTTTGCAGTTTTGTAACAAAGTAATAGTTAAAAAAAACAAAACAAATGTTATTTTCCTGTTTAGTAATGTTTTTAAAATATATATAAATTAATAAATATTTTTTTTATAGGTTTTTATAAAAAAACAGCTTTTTATGTAAAATTCACTTTATAAAAGACCCACATGTCTAACTTTCATTCATGGGGATAACGTGGATTATTTCACATGGTTTAGTGGAAGATTTTGCCCATCTTTTGGAAAATCCAGTTTTAAAAGTAAAAAAGTTAACTTTTACCAGTAGGCGGCTGCAGAGCTCCACTATTTGCTAATTACCACCTGAAAGATTTCTTTTCACAAGTTTTTTCAGTTGAGTTCATATCTACATATTATGAAATACACAGGACACACAGGAATGCATTTGTGAGACCATAAAAACTGCTCTCTTATAATCTGTCAAATAAAAAAATAAAAACATTAGATGACGTTGTTGTATTCTTCTGTTCAGGCCGTGTGCTGCTACTCAATCTGTAATAGAACTGATTTTGTTTCAGTACAAAAAATGCTAAACTTTGACAAAAAGTCATCTTTATTGTTATAATTGTGATTTCATAATATGAAGAAATTTAAAAATGATCATAAACCCTCCAAAACCTGCACAAATGTGGAGTAAAAACCTCAATAACAGAAAAATATTTTTTTATTTAAACCATTATTTTGTTACGAAATTGCATTTTGTTTCCTGGGGTGAAAAAAGGACCCCAAAAACCCCGAGTGTGATTCGAAACGAAGACCGCATACGCATACAGAACAAAATGTAATCTTGTGAAATATTATTATGATGTAAAATAACATTCTTCTATTTTAATAGACATTAAAAATCTAATTTATTTCTGTGATCAAAGCTGAATATACAGCATCATTCAATGATTCAATGATTTATGCTAAGCTATGCTAAAAGTGATATCACCAGAACAGGAGAACGGCTGAATGGATTTCAAAACGGTAAAACTCTACTTATTAACTCGAGGGGAGTTGGAGAATGAGCCTATTTCCAAAAAAAGTGGAGTGTTCCTTTAAGGCTGGTTTTGTGGTCCAGGGTCACATGTATATCCGTCAGACCCCTCCAACTAATGATTGTGTTCTCCGTCCCGCAGAGCTGTCAGTGTGTTGCCCAATCGTGTGGTGGGCAGCGTGGGGCAGCATGTCAAAATGTCCATCGAGGAGATGGCCAAATCCAGAGACACGCGTTTCCTGGCGAGCTGCGCTCACGACGAGCTCATCAAATTCTGGGACATCTCCAGCTTACCCCACATGAAAGTCAACGATTATCGGCGGAGAAAGAAGAAAGACAGACGCCTCAAAGCTCTGAGCAACAAAGCTTTCGACACAGGACAGGATTTCTTCTCCGGCCTTGTGGACTCAACGGAGGAAAACAGTAAAAAAGAAGAAGAAGAAGAAGAGGAGGAGGAAGAAGATGACGACAGTGACAGTGGAAGCGACTGAAGATACTTTATTGCAATAACTGCTGTTGTCTTTTGTATATGTCATGTGTATATATATATATATATGTGTATCATTTTAGAATACATGCAGTGCTGTGATATTCTGTTAATAATGCATCTCTTGAACAAGTTCATGCTCACATAAAAGACAGTACTTGAAACTAAACTTTGTTTTGTTTACTGCTACTAAACCCAGCTAGAACACAACACTGCTAACTACAGTACACTTTTTGTGTAAATCTCAACACAAACGTGATGTTAGTAGCTTATTTAAACACATTTTGAAAGGTATTTGATAAGGTACATGAGGTATATTTTAGCACTGTTCATTAAAAAAAGTCCAGAGATGTTTTCATTTATATTTAGAAACTAGATTGGCCTGAGAAAGACTAGCTTCAAAGTTTAAAGCAGCTGTAAAAGCTTAAAGTTTTGAACTTTATATCGATTAGATGATTAGCATGTTGCTAGCATGATTAGAATGTAGTTAGCATGATTATAACCTGTTAAACATATTACCAGCATGTCATTAGCAAGTTGCTAGCATGTTATTAGCATTTTTTGCATGATTAACAAGTTACTAGCATGTCATTAGCATGTTTCTAACAAGTTGCTAGCACATTTCTAACATGTTTCTATCCTGATTAGTAAATTGCTAGCCTGTTTCTAACATGACTAGCAAGTTGTTAGCATGTTTCTAGCCTGACTAACAAATTGTTAGCACGTTTCTAACATTATTAGCATGTTTCTAGCCTGACTAGCAAGTTGCTAACATGTTTCTAGCATGATTAGCAAGTTTCTAACATGTTTCTGACATGTTTAGCAAGATGCTAGCCTGTTTCTACAATGATTAGCACATTACTTACATGTCATTAGCATTACAAGTTACTAGCATGTTTCTAGCATGATTAGCAAGTTTCTAACCTGTTTCTAACATGATTAGCAAGATGCTAGCCTGTTTCTAGAATGTTTAGCAAGTTGTTAACATGTTTTTAGCATGATTAGCACATTACTTACATGTCATTAGCATTACAAGTTATTAGCATATTTCTAACATGATTAGCAAGTTTCTAACATGTTTCTAGGCTGACTAGCAAATTGTTAGCACGTTTCTAACATGATTAGCATGTTTCTAGCCTGACTAACAAGTTGCTGGCATTTTCTAGCATGATTAGCAAGTTTCTAGCATGTTTCTAACATGATTTGCAAGATGCTTGCCTGTTTCTAGAATGTTTAGCAAGTTGCTAACATGTTTTAGCATGATTAGCACATTACTTACATGTCATTAGCATTACAAGTTATTAGCATATTTCTAACATGATTAGCAAGTTGCTAGCCTGTTTCTAGAATGTTTAGCAAGTTGTTAACATGTTTCTAGGCTGACTAGCACATTATTTACATGTCATTAGCATGACTGAGAAGTTACTAGCATGTTGCTAGTTTCAAATCTGTGACATTTTGACTCTTATACTGACTACAAAGAAGCACCAAACAATAAATGTGAGATCTTTAATATTTCACTAATCTTAATAGTGGATAGATTTAGTCTAGATGTAGACTCAGTCAAAATGATCTTCCTATAGAGCCACTCCTGCTGGAAGCTCTCAGGTTTAATTGTGTCTTGATTTGGTCTGGATCGCCAGGGTTTGGTTGGATTTTCTTCAAAAACGTTTAAGATCTCTTGATTAGTAAGTCAAATAAAAGTGAGCTCTGGTGAAACCTTTAATCCTCAACTAAATCCATCCACTTCCAGCACAGGAGCGCCAGCGGCTGAGGATGAAGCGGATGGGTTAATCCAGACTGACTGGAGTAGATGGGAAGTCTTTGCCTCGTTCAGGAAACATAATAAAAACAGCCCCCTCAGGATCGATCATCAGAGCTTCTCCATTCTTACTCTCATCTTTCACCAGAACAAGAAAAGCCTTGGCCACAACCTCAGCCCTGCAATCAAAACACAATATTACATATCTAAATAATGTTCCACAGTTTTGATGTTAAAGGGGTCATCGGATGCAAAACTCACTTTTCCATGTTGTTTGATCATTAATGTGTTGTCAGTTTGTGAACACAACCACCCTACGATGATAAAAATCCACCCAGTGGTGTTTGTTTAATCTTTAAAAGTAGTATCCCCTTTTTAAAATCAGCTCATTCTCAGCTTCTTGTGGGTGTGACGTCACACAGACAGAGGCCCCTCCCACAATAGTTGATTGACATGAGCGCCTCACCTTAGCCCCGCCCTCACCGAGCTGAAACAGTCCGACTCTGATCACCATTGTGTCTCAGATAGAGTGATTGAGGATGTAATAATTTACTCCCGACATCTGAGCCGCTGAAGACGCAGAGGATTAACGTTACTTTAGTTTTTTAAAAGGAAAGCACCGATCCCGATCTACATATGCGTCTGTGTTCGTGTGAATCGTTCCTGATGCAGCTTCACCCACAGCAGAAGTGAGGATAAGGGTTTTTATGCATCTTTGCAAATAGCCTTTCTTAATAATGTGTTTGTTGGCAAGTTTCGCAGCTAAAGTAAACAATACGGCTCATCATCGCAGCCAGAGAGGGGCGGGGCAAGCAGAGCTCATTTGCATTTAAAGAGCCCATTAAATAAAATGTTTTGCAGAGCTGATTTTGACAAGGTAAAAGGGTGTTTTTTACACTACTATTGAGAATTTTTAACCAAAGTATATTGCAGACTTTTCATTAAGACCCTAAAGAATCAAATGAACTTGTGGAAAATGGCCATCCGATGACCCCTTTAAATGAATGTCAAAAGGATTGCTAACTCACTCCAGACAGCCGCTTGTCTGCATCATCTTTTCTGTCATTGCCTTCAACGGAAGAAAGCGTTCAATATGTTCTTCTGAATTAAAGACGGACAGAAGGTTGGTCTTCACAAACCACGGGCAGAGAATGTTGATCCTCACCCCATAGTTAGACAGCTTGGAAACAGCCTGTTGATGAGTTCAAGAAAATTATTTTCTCTTTCACAGAAAAACCCGCAATGCTTAATATGTAAAATACATACCGCCATCGCTCGACTGAACCCCACCACACCATGTTTAGTCGCTGTGTAGATGGGTGCCATTGGCAGAGGACCCAAACCTGCAAAGATTCAGACAAAACATGTTCTTCTGTCATTCACCTCATGTCACTACAAAAAAGTTCTTTTTTTTTCCTGCAAGTTACTTAATATAATTTATCCCCCCCCAAGTAACTAGTAAAGTAACACATTACTTTTTAATTGACAAGAAAATATCTGAGTTACTTTTCCCCCCATTTATTGATTAAAAGCTCTCCTGTCTCCATGTTGAGAGAAATTGTAAGATGTTACTTTAGTTCTAGAATAAATGTGAACATGCATTAATTCATCTCACTCACTAAAAAACAGATCCAGTGTTCTTCAAAATGAATAAAAACACTGAAATTCAACACAAACCTTTAATAATTAATGTGTTCAATAATACAAATATCCTTTATGTATTTAATCCCATTTTATTAATCGGTGACCTTCGATGATCCAATTCATCCATACTAATAAGCACAAATTACTCAAGATAATCTAACATTTTTTTTCCTTTTTTTTTTTGCTGAAGAGTTGACATTTTTTCTTCTGCGGTCTACTGTACAGACCTCAATTTACTTTTCTCTAAGCCTGAGGATTTTGGTGTGAAAAGGCTTTTCCATTTGACAAAAATAGAACTTTTATATTAAAAACAAACAAGCAAGCCCTGCCCAGATTTAAAAAGTAACACAAAAGTAACGTAACAAATTACTTTCCATAAAAAGTAACTAAGTAACATAATTAGTTTTTTAAGAAATAACTCAATATTGTAATGCATTACTTTTAAAAGTAACTTTCCCCAGCATTTTAGGCAAATGTCTTGCTGTTAGGGTTTCAAAGGGACAGAACATTTCACAGAATCTCATGAATCACAGCCTTGCCAATCAACCCAGTTAAGCAGACAGTGAGGAAAATAATTATTCAATCCCCTGCTGATTTTGTCCATTTGCACACTGACACAGAAATGATCAGTCTATAATTTTAATGATATAGGTTTGACCAGTGAGAGACAGAATAAGTATTTGACCCCATTCGCAAAACATGACTTAGTACTTGGTGGCAAAACCCAGACGTTTCTTGTAGTTGTCCAGCAGGTTTGCACACATCTCAGGAGGGATTTTGTCCCACTCCTCTTTGCAGATCCTCTCCAAGTCATTAAGGTTTGGAGGCTGATGTTTGGCAACTCAAATCTTCAGCTCCACAGATTTTCCACTCCAGGACCATTATGTGCTTCTTCTTGAGCCACTCCTTTGTTGCCTTGGTTGTGTTTTTTAGGTCATTGTCATGCTGGAATACCCATCCACCACCCATTTGAATGCCCTGGTTGGCTTCAGTGCCCTGGCCCTGATGGTCCATCGTCTCTTTGTTGCGGTGCAGTTGTCCTGTCCCCTTAGCAGAAGAACACCCCCAAAGCATAATGCTTCCTCCTCCATGTTTGACGGTGGGGATGGTGTTCTTGGGGTCATAGGCAGCATTCCTCCTCCTCCAAACACGGCGAGTTGAGTTGATGCCAAAGAGCTGGATTTTGGTCTCATCTGACCACAACACTTTCACCCAGATCTTCATCATTCTCATGATCATTGAAACTCCATGAGGTGAGATCTCACATGAAGCCGCAGACTGAGGCAGTTATTTTGACAGTTATTTTGTGTTACTTCCATTTGCGAATAATCGCACCAATTGTTGTCACCTTCTCACTAAGCTCCTGGGCGATGGTCTTGTAGCCCATTCCAGTCTTGTGTAGGTCTACAATATTGTTCCTGACATCCTTGGACAGCTCTTTGGTCTTGGCCATGGTGGAGAGTTTGGAATCTGATTGATTGATTGCTTCTGTATACAGGTGTCTTTAATACAGGTAACAAGCTGAGATTAGGAGCACTTCCTTTAAGAGTTACCTGTATAAAAACACCTGGGAACCAGAAATCTTGCTGACTGATAGGGGACCAAATACTTATTTCACTCATTAAAATTCAAATCAATTTATAACTTTTTTGAAATGCGTTTTTCTGGATTTGTTTGTTGTTATTCTGTCTCTCACTGGTCAAATAAACCTACCATTAAAATTACAGAGTCATAATTTCTTTGTCAGTGGGCAAACTTACAGTGCCTTGCATTTTTTTCACATTTTGTTTTGTTGCAGCATTGAGTTAAACTGCTTCAAATTACTTTTATTTCCACATCAATCTACATCTCATACACCATAATGACAAAGCACAAAACAGGCTTGTAACAACAGTGCAAATTTATTAGAAATCAAAAACTGAAAAGATCCCATTGTATAAGTATTCATACCCTTTTCTGGAACAATCGAAATGTATCTCAGGAGCATTCATATTGCTTCTAGATGTTCCTACACTTGGAGTGGAGTTAAACTGTGGCAAATTCATTTGAATGAGTCTGATTTAGAAAGGCACACACCTCTCAGAAAAGGTCTAACAGCTGAAAATGCATATCAGAGCAAAAACCAAGATAACTGCCTGTAGAGCTCAGTGACAGACTTGCGTTAAGGCGATGATCTAGAGAAGAGTTCAGACACAAATCTGCTGCATTGAAGGTTGACAGAAGCATTCTCCATAATGGAAGACGATTGGAACAACTAGGACTCTAGAAAATGTCTGCCAGCCCCCATCCAAGCTGACAGAGATGGAGAGGTGAAAAGGTGAGGCAAAGAATGGCAGATAATTGCCAAATGCAGATGTGCAAAGATGCTCACATCAGACCCAAAAACACTTGAGGCTGTAAAGGTGCTTCAACTATGGACTGAGTTAAGGGTATGAATACCAAATGATGATGGTATCAAATGATTAATTTCCTCACTGTATCTGACATGGAATGGTTGTAATGTCTGCTTAGTTGGCAAATAACTTGCAATTAGGTTTGCAAAGAGGCAGAACATTTTCAGGATTATTTTGTAAAAATGGTGCAACTCAATTACTTGCCATTGTAATGAAATATGAATCACAATGTTGCCAATCAACCATGTTTGGAAGCATATACATGAAGTTTGGCCAGTTCAATTTACTATTTTTAAACATCACAACCCTAAACAGCAGGACTGCAGAAATACAGAAATGCTTGTGAACTGTGAACATTCACACACGCTTGTCGTGAGAGAGCTATAGGAAGTATGTATATGTGGTGTGTATATGTGGTAACATGTGGTGTAGGGGAACAGAGCGTGTAAAAAAGGAAGCGATGCTGTATTTTTAGTTTATATGCAACACATTTCTACAAAAATGTTTGTGTACTGCAGTCTTGACTTTTCTCAGGATGTTTATACCTACTAAAACATCTGTATCTAAAATGCTCATTGCAATACACAGACAAAACTGACACTCGTGTATGGTATAAAAAGCAGAATAGCAAGAAAAATAGTTTAAAAAAAAATGTGCATATAACAGGAAACTAAATAAAATTTGCATGTAAGAAATATTTCCTTAGTGAAAAACATCTAAGGGTCAAAGACGAAAAAGGGTTCAAGCATAAAAACAATAAGTGCAATACTGCTTTAAATAGTTGTTTTTCCCAAAAATATATTTTTCTCTTTAATTTAAATGCATTTTTGATTTTGTGTTTCTGAGCAAAAAATAAATATCATACACTTTTCCCTACTTTACAGGAAAAATGTCATTCAGTGTCTTATCTTGTCAGGCATATTTATAACAAAATCATGACACTGTCACGATGCAGGCAGGAACACACGAACAACGACGTAAATAAAAGACGTATATTTAATAAATCCAACGGAATACAGGCAGACACAGGAACACCAGGGGAAAACATCCATATAACATTAAAGACCGACAAGAGTACAGGGGAAAACACACACCTTAAATAGACAGACTAATTACAAACACAGGTGCAGACAATAAGGGAGAAACCAAAAACACTCAGAACTGCGGGGGAAAAAAATGGGAAAAACCAACAAGAAAGTCCGGGGGTGTGACAGACACATTAAAAGATGAATTACTTTCACCCCAAATTCTACATTTTTTTAAATGTGCCACAATCCTAGGTTTTGCCCATTTGTCAGTAAGATTTTTTTACTCATTTAAAACACAATAAAATTTTAAATGCTCCTATTCTTTTATATATTTTAAAATGTACAAGTCAGAATAAGCATGTTTTTTTACATTTTTTTTTAAATATTGTGCTACACTCAATGACAATGTAACATTATTTCAACCAAATTGTAACATTTTATTCTCCAAAAACCTATTAGAAACCATTAAAGTAGACACTTTAATTACATTTAATGTGCTTTCTATGGACATAAAATCACTTTTGACGTGGACATCTTAACGTCTTTAACCTCTAAATATTTTGACCAGTTTGGCTTATGCGATGAAAAAAAAAATTGTTTTTTTTTTTGGTGACACTGGTCAAGTCACTCACACAATAACTAGGTTTTAAAACATTAACTCAAAGTTTTGGGTGAGTTACTACAATTTAACACATGCAAAACAACTGTAATAGTTCGTTCTGTAAGTAGAAACAGTATCAAACCTGCCATAGATGCAATGTTGATGATGACTCCTCCATGACCGCCGTTCTCCTTCTTCATATGCTCTAGAGCCAGATATGTTCCTCTGACCACTCCACCCTGAAATAAGCACAAAAACAGCTTCAGCTGAAGCAGACGGAGAGACGGAGACACAGATAGATTGATTCATTCATACCAGGTTGACTGCAATAGTTTTTTCCCAGTGCTTTTCATTGATGATCCCTGCATTGTTGCAGAAAATGTCTATATGGCCAAATGCTTTAACAATTTTCTCCAAAACTCCTGTAAGGGAAAACATGAAGCATTCAGAGCATATCCACACTCTCTTATACAGTGACTTGAGTAACAGCAGTATTTTGACACTGTCATATCGGTCAGAGACTCGTGTAATCATTTCCAGACTGTAAAACATCTCTTGAGTCTCGAAGGACCTTTGAAGTCTTCCTCTGATGTGACGTCGGCCGTGTAGAATTCAGTCCTGTCACGTCCGTACTCCTGATCAAGCTCGCTCTTCAGTTCATCTCCCACGGATTTATTCACATCGATTAAAGCCACCTGCAATCAAACGAACCAGTGTGAGCTTTTATTATTATAATACAGGGCTGTATAGCACTCTGTAATACAGAACAGTAGCCAACAGTAAAGCAGAATATGTGCCTTTAGTGTCCCTCATGCATTTCAATTTCATCTTTTTTCTCAATAAGGATGACTTTTTGGCCGTATTCTAAATGTAATACTATGTAACAGGCTTATATTTAAAGTCTATTAGGCTCAACAAGCATTTACTTGATCAAAAATACATTAAAAACAGTAATATTGTGAAAAATTATTCTGATTTAGTATAATTAAAAAGAGCTGTCATGTCCTGCAGGTTCCTATTATCAATACTGAAACCAGTTGTGCTGCTTAACATTTTTGTAAAAACCATGATACATTTTAAAAGATTTTTTGATGAATAGATTTTTCAGAAGAACAGCATTTATTTAAAATACACATTTTGAAATTTTAAACATTTTAAACATTCTTCACTGTCACTTTTGATCAATTTTTGTCTGCATTCTAAATGTAAAACTATGTAACATATTTTTAAGTTTTCATTTAAATATAACCCGCAATTTTGTATTTATTCTTGCAATATGCACAGAAATACAAAACAGTAAAATTGCGAAACATTACAACAATAAAAAACTGTTTTCTATTTTAATATATCATAAAATGTAATTTCAAAGCTGATTTTTCAGCATCATTACTCCAGTATTGAGTGTCACAGGATCCTCTAACATGCTGATTTATTATCAGTGTCAAATATTTGTATAACCTGTAATCCTTTTTTTCATGTTTATTTGATGAAGAAAAGTTCAAAAGAACAGCTTTTATTTCAAATGAATCTTTTCTAACATTACAAGCATTTGGTATCACTTTTACTGTTACAATTTAACATCCTTGCTGAATAAAAGTACTAAAAAGTATCATTTTGTACATTTTTGTTACAAAGGATACAGAATGCACATTCTAATGAAATGAAAAAAAAGAAAAGAAAAATCCTTTGAATGGCAGTGTATATTTTCATATTTTAATGGTTGAAGCTGTGTTCAGGTTATGTGTCAATAATTGCTTTTGAAAACCGGATATGTAAGAAAAACAACAGCATTCCTCATTTGACTAAAACAACATCCGGCAATGACTAAATTAACGGTGCAACTGTTAACTTTACAGTTCAGGCTTATACAAAATACAATCAGATTTGATATGCATTTCAACTTTGACACCATTTCACGACCATCTTTCTTATCGGACAGTTTTTACCAGACTTCTGTTTGCATTTGCAATGCCAGGTCTAAATTTTGGCCAAAGCAACAAGATTAAATATTACGTTGATGCCTTATGTTATTTTTTAAATAATCATTTATTTTACTTATCTGCATAACTTTTTTAACAATTCAAATTTGCTTGATTCTAGCTGTTAATGTTCAACCTGCTTAACGCGCGTTCGCGTCTGCAACGCTTTACGCGGAACTCAAGGCGGCGCGTTAAAGCCCCGACGCGACACATATAACGAGACTTCAAGCACTGTATGATTGCTGATTTCAGCTACTTTGTACAAATACAAGCACAAACGGTTTAGATATATATATTTATATTTTTTTGCAATGTATTAATTTTACCTTTGAGCCGTTTTTCAGGAGTATTTCGACAAAGCTTCTGCCCAAACCCTGAGCTGCTCCGGTCACCACAGCCACTTTATCCTTCAGATCCATCACAGACACACACCTGTGGGACAAACACAGCGTTAAACTCCGTCTGAACCACACAATAGTGACGCGACGCGACAAGCACAAGATTAGAACGCGTCCGAAACGCGTCTGCCCGTTGTTGATTGGATATTGTATCTACATGAACGCATTGATGCTGCTACAAACATTTTCCCAAAATGTCCACGAAAATGTTCTACCAAAACACATCAGCATTGTTTACCTGCAGGAGAACAGCGTCTAATGACAAACTAACCAGTGACTGACTACTGATATAAAGAACAGAGGCAAAGGGTGAATGGGAGGAGTTACACACAAACTCACAAGACTAGAGTGAAATACAGATGTGTGGAGGCTAGAAGCATTCCCTATATTCAACATTTTCGTCCTCTGTTGTTTACATTTGCTCATTCACACAGATCTGTTTCACATCGCTGGCTTCAACATCTAAACTGAGGACTTATGCACTTAAGCAATTAAACATCCATATATAGCGTGCATTGTCACTAAAGATCATCTGTTCCATACATAGAAATGCATGCCTCGTAATGATGCTTTCACAATCTGCTAAACCACATGTGTTCTAATCATTTCCTGACAACAGATGAGATCACAACACTTAAAAACACTACAAAACCTTCAAGAACTTCCTCCAACTTATTTTGCACTTCTTCTGAAACGAAGCTCCAACATCTGATCTCCTCTGGAGGAGGATGCTGTCTGATCTGAACACTGACAGGTTGTTGTTTTGTTTTTTAGCTTTAACTTAAAGACTGGTGTTCAGGGATATGTTCCGTGTGCAGCAGGCCTGAATTCACATTGTTTACAAACCAACAGATCAAAGGGTTCCCATGATGTGACAGTGAAACTTACTCATACAATCTCATAGAAACGGACCAGCCTCAGCTGTGAGTAATTATGCTACACTTCCTGGAAAGAAGGGCAAAACAAGGAGCTTGGTAATGATAATTGACAACAGACTGCCTTGCTGGAAAAAAAAAACAGCTAAAACCAGCCTAGGCTGGTTGGCTGGTCTTAGCTGTTTTTAGCTGGTCTCCCAGCCTGGCCAGGTTAGAAAAGTGGCCCAAAACCCCTCTAAAACCAGCCTGCTGACCAGCTAAAACCAGCCTGACCAGCCTATGCTGGTTTTAGCAGGGTAAATGTTTAACCCTGCTGAAAAAGAACTGCTAAAACCAGCCTAGGCTGGTCAGGCTGGTTTTAACTGGTTTAAGCTGGAAGTAGCTGGTTTTAGCTGGTCTCTTAGCTTGGCCAGGTTGGAAAAGTGGCCAAAAAACCCTCTAAAACCAGCCTGCTGACCAGCTAAGACCAGCTAAAACCAGCCTGACCAGCCTAGGCTGGTTGGCTGGTCTTTACTAGTTTCAGCTGGAAGTAGCTGGGTTTTAGCTGGTCTCCCAGCCTGGCCAGGTTGGAAAAGTGGCCCAAAACCCCTCTAAAACCAGCCTGCTGACCAGCTAAAACCAGCATGACCATCCTAGGCTGGTTTTAGTAGGGCGAATGTTTAACCCTGCTGAAAAAAAAACCTGTTAAAATCAGCCTATGCTGGTCAGGCTGGTTTTAGCTGGGTTTTAGGTGGTCTCCCAGCCTGGCCAGGTTGGAAAAGTGGCCCAAAACCCCTCTAAAACTAGCCTGACCAGCTAAGACCAGCTAAAACCAGCCTGGTTGACCAGCTAAAACAACCCAACCAGTCTAAGCTGGTTTTAGCTGTTTTTTGTTTTTTTTTACTAGGGAAAGCAGAGTAAAGGAGAATCCAGTCTGTTTGGTAACTTAAAGAGCTCTAAACGGCTGCTTTAGATAAAGGTGTCTGACAAATATGCAAATCTAAATGTAAATTCATGTTCAATTCATGAATTTGAATTGAAATGGCCACAGATTTGGAATGACAGTAGAGTGTAATTCAAATAAATAAATAAATAAGTAAGTAAGTAAACAAACACACACATATGGGTAGGCCTACTTTATACATAAAATGTAGGCTACTATTGTACTGTTGCTGAAAAATAAACAGCTAAATCCAGCCTAGGCTGGTTTTAGCTGGTCAACAGGCTCGTTTTAGAGGGGTTTCTGGCCACTTTTCCAGACTGAACAGACTGGGAGACCAGCTAAAACCAGCTACCTCTGTCATAAACCAGCCTAGGCAGGTTTTATCTGGGTTTTTTCAGCAGGGATGTCATTATAATATAAATATTCTCTATAAAAAAGCATTAAATCAGCTATTTAAGTTTTAGCTCAGTAAGCCATATAAAAGTGCAACGAAATGAAAAAGTATAATTAGTTTTCATATCACCGATTCTCATTTGCACGGAATTCATCATAACAATTATCTAATTAATTAAATGCATTTAAGAGTTTCCAAATAACGTCTCCAAGATGATCAACTGCAACAATTCCTTGCAATTTCAAACTACAAAGTTCTAGAAATATATGAATTTATTTCTTTGTTACAGTCTTTTTGGAGGCCGCGGTTTGTCCAATCAGCTCTTGCGCTCGAGCGACGTCGGCATGACGTATTTATGAAAAATGGCGGCTACCTGCAGCAGTGAGTTCGGCGACTTGGTTCAAATTAAAAAACAACTTATTTCTATAATAGCGCAGTGTAAGGACAGAGGACTCGTCCACAGTGTGAAATGGTAAAATACATTCTATTTATAATTTAGCAGATGTCAGGAATACAGCCAGTTATTTAATTACACGTCTTATTGGGTGACAGTTAGTTAGCATGACAGCTAACGGAATGAAATAAACAGATATTAGAGCTTTATTTAAAACCTAGTGAGCTGTTTGGAGAATCAGAAACGAACACTACCTTGACAATACCATGCTGTTTGACGTAAAGTTACCGTTTTAACACAATGGTATATTTTAAAGTAATAAAGACTGTATTATTGACTTGGAGAACCATGTAGAAACCATTGGAATATAATTACGACATTTATTCAGTACTAGAATAATACATCGAGAGAGATATATATATATATATATATACTCATCATTTTACCCTTTGTTTTTACTGTTTAACACTGTTTATGTTGTATATTGTATGGTGTTTTTGATAGACCGTGGCCATTGTTGTTTAAAGCTGTGTTTATTTACGGTGTAATTTGCAATAGATAGATAGTGTCTGAATATGTTAAATATGTGGAAGTTGTCTTGGAGAAGCTTTCAGTAAACAGAAGAATATAGGAATAATAATGATTATGCAATCGGTGGGGATGGAAATGTATGCATGCGAATGAACACAGGGTTTAAAAAGGACAATAAACCTGTCATTTGTGTTTCAGGGCATCTGAACTGGCTTTTTCTTTGGATCCACTTCCTTTGAATGAGATCCCTCCATCACCGGAGCTCACTGAGGTCAGTCTGGAGTCCTGAACACTTTCACGCTTGGTGAAGAAGCTGTTAGATGCTTATGAGTCGCATGTTAATAGCAGATACACTTGTAATGTTTTTCTAAAAAATCTCTTACACTCATCAAGACTACATTTATTTGATCCAAAATACTGGAAAATGTTATTACAAAATAAAATAGGCCTAATGGTTTCTATTTCAATATACATTCAAATATTCTTTTTCCTGTGATGCAAAGCTGAATTTTCATCAGCCACCATTACTCTGGTCTTCAGGGTCACATGATTCTTCTTTATTCTAATATGCTGGTTTATTATTAGAATTATCAACGTTGGCAATAATCGTGCAACCAAATATTTCTTTGGAACCTTTTTTAGGATTCTTTGATGAATAAAAAGTTAAAAAGAACAGCATTTATTCAAAATATAAATCTTTTCTAGCAATGTAAGTCTTTGCGATCACTTTTTTTCAATTTAAAACATCCTTGCCTGAATAAAAGTAATAATTTCTGACCCCAAACTTTTGAACAGTAAGTTCAAAGTTCTTTTATTGATCAAAGAATCCTGAAAAAAAGTGTCACAGTTAAAAAATATATATATTAATTGCACTGCAAAACTTGCTTTTCTTACTTTTAAGAAAAAGTAAGTCTTGTTTCCAACCAAAATATCTACAGATTCTTTAATCAAGAAGGATTTTCTAGACAAGTGAAAAGTATTGTCTTGTTTTCAGAAAATTAAATTAGTTTCAGTCAAAATTAAGTGTGTTTTTGTTTGAAACAATCAAAACAATCTGCCAATAGGGTAAGAAAAATAATGAAATGAGATTTTTTTTTTTGCTTACCCCATTGGCAGATTATTTTGCTTGTTCTAAGCAAAAGCTCACTTAATTTTGGCTTGTTTTTTTTTCTGAAAACAAGATGATCATTTTTACTTGTGTAGAAAATCCTTCTTGATTTAAATTTTTTTTTAGATATTTTGGCTGGAAACAAGACAACAAATCTAAGTAAGAAAAGCATTTTTTGCAGTGTGTTTCCTAAATTGATCATAAATCAGGATATAGAATGCTTTCCGAAGGATCATGTGACACTTAAGACTTTGATCACTGAAATAAATTAGATTTTGAATGAATATTAGAATAAAAGAGTGTTGTTTCATATCATAGTAATATTTCACAACATTACATTATTTTCTGTATATTTGATCAAATAAATGCAGCTTTGATGAGCATTAGAAACTTATTTAAAATACGTAACAATACATACAGTGTAGATGGGTTCTCTGACCGCTTTATTCCTTTTTTTCCAGGAGGACGCCCAGGATCTGGATGCTCTTTGTCTGGCCAAATCATATTTTGACCTGAAGGAATATGATCGAGCTGCGTATTTTCTCCGTGGCTGCCGGAGTCAGAAAGCGTATTTTCTGTATATGTATTCACGCTACCTAGTAAGATGTTTCAGTCTTGATTATATGTGAATATTTCAGATCCCTTCACTTTGGAAATTAAATGTGACCCTGGACCACAAAACCAATCTTAAGTAGCATATATATACCTGCATATGAGTAGGTATATTTGTAGCAGAAGCCAAAAGTACAGTATATGGGTCAAAGTGATCATTAGGATGTTAAGCAAAAATCAAGTTCCATGAAGATGTTTTCTAAATTTCCTGCCATAAATATGTCAAAACGTATTTTTTTGATTAGTAATATGCATTGCTAAGAACTTTTTTTTATACTTTATTATGTCTTTCAATTAAAAAGAGAGGAAAAAAACACATTTGTGACCCTGGACCACAAAACCAGTCATAAGGTTAAATTTTACAAAACTGAGATGTATACATCATATGAAGGCTCAATAAATAAGCTTTCTATTGATGTATGGTTTGTTAGGATAGGACAATATTTGACTGAGATACATCTATTTGAAAATCTGGAATCTGAGGATGCAAAAAAATCAAAATACTGAGGAAATCACCTTTAAAGTTGTCCAAATTAGGTTCTTAGCAATGCATATTACTAATCAAAAATTACATTTTGATATATTTACAGTAGGAATTTTACAAAAAATCTTCACGTAACATGATCTTTACTTAATTTCCTAATGATTTTTGGCATAAAAGAAAAATCTATAATTTTGACCCATGCAATGTATTTTTGGCTATTGCTACAAATATACCCCAGCGACTTAAGACTGGTTTTGTGGTGCAGGGTCACATTTAATACAATTATACAAAAAATGTTTCCTTTGAAAACAGCTTTCTCTTCAATTCACTTTTTTTTTTTTTTTTTGGACTTTAAAAGCGATTTTCTCAATATTGAGATTTTTTGCACCCTCAGATTCCAGATTTTCAAACATTTCTCGGTCAAATGTTGTCCAATCCTTATTTATTTAGCTTTCAGATGATGTATAAATCTCAATTTCAACAAATATGACTGGTTTAGTGGTGCAGGGTCACAAATGTGAACAAAAAAACAGCATCCTTTTTCATTCTCTCAGTCAGGCGAAAAGAAGAAAGATGACGAGACGGTCGACAGCCTGGGTAAGAGTAAACGTTTCAAACGGTGTTTCCAGCTTCCGCTGCTTTCATTATAAGCACGTGTTCGGTTGCAGGTCCTTTGGAGAAGGGTCAGGTCCGAAACGAAGCCCTGCGAGAGCTTCGGGTGGAGCTGAGCAAGAAACACAGCGCAGGAGAGCTGGATGGATTCGCACTCTATCTGTATGCATGAACTTCTCAAATGATGGTTTGCAGTGCTGTCCTGATTGATTAGCACATAGTAGAAGATGTTTAAGGTTTGTTAATGTCATCCTTATTTGACACAGTTACGGGGTGGTTCTTCGTAAGCTGGATTTGCTGAAGGAGGCGGTGGAGATCTTTGTGGCTGCGACTCATGCTCTGCCGCTGCACTGGGGATCATGGCTGGAGCTCTGCAATCTCGTCACCAACATTGAAATGGTACACCTTTAATTGTTTGTGGTTTATTGCATGTGCGCTGAAACAGAAACTCATCTGTGTTTTGTGTTTCCCAGTTGAAGTCCCTGTCTCTGCCAGACTGCTGGGTGAGGGATTTCTTCATGGCACACATGTACACAGAGCTGCAGATGATCAAAGAGGCGCTGCAGAAGTACCAGAGCCTCATGGAGGCAGGCTTTGCCAAAAGCACATACATCATCTCCCAGATAGCCGTGGCTTACCATAACATACGAGGTGAGCGATATCTGCAGCAAATATATATACACTGTCACTCAAATGTGTGGGATCAGCAAGATTTTTATATGGTTTTTAGAGCTGCTAAACAAATACAGAAGAAAATGTAATATTCTGAAATATTATTTCAATTTAAAATAACAGTTTTCAATGTGAATATATTTTAAAATGTAGTTTATTCCTGTAATAGGAAATCTGAATTGTCATCATCATTTCTGCAGTCTTCAGTGTCACACGATCCTTCAGAAATCATTCTAATATGCTGATTTATTATCAATGTTAAACAGTTGTGCTGCAGTTATTTTGTCGGAAGGAACCTGTGATTTTTTTTTTTTTTTTTTCAAGGTTCTTTAACAAATAATACGTTGAAAAGAACAGCATTTATTTAAAATAGAAATCTTTTGTAACAATATAACTACTATTTAAAAGTTTGGGTCAATAATTTTTTTCTTTCTTTTTTTAAAAGAAATGAATACTTTTAATCACCAAGGATGTGTTTAATTGATAAAAAAAAGTGATAGCAGAGAGAGACGGAATCCTGAATAAAGAATCACAACTGTTTCCAACATTGGTAATAATAATTAATCAGCATTTTAGAATGATTTTTGAAGAATCATGTGACACTGAACACCGAAGTAAAGGCTGATTAAAATTCAGCTTTGCATCACAGGAATAAATTATATTTTAAAATATATTAGTATAGAAACAGTATTATTAAACATGAGAATATTTCACAATATAAGATTTTTTTCCTGTATTTTTGATCAAGTAAACGCAGCCTTGATGAGCATTAAAAATCGTACTGATCCCAGACTTTTGAGCGACAGTTTTAACTTCAATCCAAGGTTTCAAAACCATTCAGATAATTTAATGCATAATTTTATTAACCTGGTTTCACAGACAAATTAGGACATTTAAGTAGTTTTTGTTTAAATGTGGCTTAAAAAACATTCCTGGTGTGCATCTTAAACAAATCCAATGCCATTGTTGTATTTCAGGCAGTGTTGGGTGTAACTGTTTTCATAAGTAAGTAGTTACGTTAATTGAATTACTTTTTTCTTGATAAAGTAAAGGAAGGGATTACTCCTATTTATTCAGTCATTTAATTACTGAACTTAATATGGTATATTGGCTGTAAAAGCTTTATATAGAATACAATTGTAGATGCAACATCAAAATTTAAATTCTAACCTTAGAATGCACGCTTTTAATGTACTCTTCTCATTTTAAGTGGATCGTACCTAGCTGGGCCTGGCTAAGGTGGTTTTTGTCTAGTGTGGCTGTACTATTTTTCTGTGAGTGCTGTCTCAAACTGTGCTATTTGTTAATTCTCATTAATAGCATGGATCATGTTATACCTCATCGCAGCTGCATATCTTCAACTGTCCCCCACGTCTGGATATATCTACATATAAATGGTGTAAAAGCCTTGGAATTGCTTGTTTGTCTGTTTCGGATTATTTTGCATATTCAGCATAATGATTTTCCCACGCATTCACGTTCTCATACTCTTGATTTGCTCAGGGTCATGCATTGGGAATCTCTGATCATAAACCTATTGTCTTTGATTTTTATCTCCCTCTTGCAAAACCAAAAACTAAATCTACAGTATCTAACCATAACCTGAAATCTGTAACCATTGACCATTTTCCGCCGCTATTGCTGCCTCCCCTCTCTGATCCGCACACAACCTTTCTGAGCCCTGATGAGATACTCTCAGTCTCAGTCTATAATGAAATTCTTTGTAATGTTTTGGATGACCTTGCTCCACTGAAAACTAGAACTGTTTCTTCCGCTCAGTCCTCTGCTTGGTTCACGACTGGACTATGTAGGCCTCTCCCTTGTAGTGCATGCACTTTTTCAGATTCAGTCGTGGAATATAAAGAAGCACTTAACATTGCAAGCTCTACCTATCTCTCTACTGTCATTATTAAAGCCTAGTGCAAGCCTAACGCTCTGCTTGTTAAACCATCATGCGCAACTATTAATGGCTCTGTTGATCTTTCTATAATAAATAATAAATAATTACATTCAATTTCTGTAGTAGGCTGTTAGACTACTTTAGACTTGCATTAAAAGTATTCCGTATTTTTTATTTATTTTTAAAACTGCTTTTTATTTGCATCTTTTTTCTGCTGTATCGCCATCTTTAAACTAATCACTAATATAAAGTTTTGGACAGTCATAATCATGATTACAATATTGACCAAAATAATCGTGATTATGATTTTTGCCAAAATGAAGCAGCCCTAGTCTGTATGACACATGACTACTTTTGTGACACAATTGATGTTCATCAAATGATTGCTTGACCTTTTGTCGTTAATAATCTGTAGTTCCTCGTTGTCAACACTTGTTTGTCTGAATATCTAGTCGGATTTTCTGATGCATCATCTTATAAAACCTGTCCAATTCTCACTATTAACTACACTCTTAAGATACAGCTGCTTTAAAAGATTCTTCACAGCGATGCCATAAAAGAGCCATTCAGTTAAAGGTTCCTTAAAGAACCATCTCTTTCTTACCTTTTATAATCTTCTTTTGAAGAACTGTTTGCCACAAATAACCTAAGGTTCTTCAGGGAACCATTTCGACAAAAAAGGTTCTTCTATGGCATTGTGAAACACCTTTATTTTTAAGAGTTTAGTTGGTTATTAGCATGAATATTGCTGGGATATTGGCTGTTTATGATTACTTAATAAGCACTCAGTATATTCTGCAAGAACTTTTTCTAAATCCCAATTCCTAAATTGTTAATATTTAGTAAAGTGGTTAAGCAGTAATTAAAGTATATTGAGGCAAGCGTCATAGTTATTAATTAGTAAACGGTGAGAATTGGACCCTAATCTAAAGAGTGACCAGAATAAATTACGTAATTTTCTATTGTTTACTTTATTTGAAAGAATGAAAAAATGCTTCATGTTTGTTTTCATGCTCCTTGTATCATTAACCTGTCGAGGTTGTTGTAAGATTTAGAAAGTAATTGGTAATAAAGTAATTAAATACTTTTTGGGGGAGAGTAATTTGTACAGTAATCTAATTGTGGAAGACGTAATTAGCTGTGACTAGTAATTAATTGAGTTTTTAGAGTAACGTACCCAACACTGACTTTAGGAGGCAAGTTGTGTTCAGTTAAGAATGCTCAGAAACGCATTTTAGTCTTGTCTGTGAAACTGGATGTAAGTGTATACAAACAGGACGAGGAATAGGCGATTATCTTATTAATATTTGTTTTATAATAATCTTTCTTTCTCCAGATATTGATCAAGCCTTATATCTGTTCAATAAGCTACGAGAACAGGATCCTTTCCGCATCGAAAACATGGACACGTTCTCCAACCTGCTGTATGTGCGGGTAAGAGCTGCTGCTCACATCTGCTTTATAAACGCGTGTTATAGATCTTACTATCAGTCATGCATCTGTGTTTGTTTCTTTTAAAAAACTAAGTGAGCTTAGAAGGTTAATTCATAATGCTAAAACTCTTTCAGATCTTTCAGTAAAAACACAGTAACATTTATTTATTTTCTTCTCCAGTCATTTGTTCTGACCCTTTCTTATAGTTGCATTGCCTACATTTCAAAATCCAGTCCAGTCACCCTCATTTTTTCTTTTATGAAAATCCGTTTCACGTTTATGAAAGAAAATATCTGTCTCTGCTTCTGTTTCGCTGCAACTGTCGTGCAAGATCCGATCCTCCTTCCTCAGAAATCTAGTTTATCATGCTTTCCTAATCAGTTATATCATACTAAGCTAATAGTCATCACTTTCTCATCCTCATGTGATTCCAAGCCCTTGAGACCTTGAATAATCTTTGAATCAGATGGATAGAAAGACGTTTTAAAGAGAGGTTTCTGTTCTACTGAAACTCCAAGTAACCAAAACTTATTCATTTGTACATAGAGCATCAAGCTTGTGTGTTTGTTATTCACTCAAAGACTTAACTGAAAAGACAACTTTACTTTAACGTATCTTATTCTGACCCATTTTAGCTTTGGATATGTAAAAGACATTATCTATGAAGAGTTGTTTCAGAGCTTTGGGATCTAAGGAGGATTGGACTGAGTTGTTGCAGGACATCAGAACTATATTGGTTTCTGATATTCAAGTAAAATAAAGACATATTATGAATCTAGCATTAGCACTAAAGTCCAGTTTTAGTCCGTAATATTCTGTTGAGATCCTCTGTTTGTCTGTTGTCAGAGCATGAAGCCGGAGCTCAGTTACCTGGCCCACAATCTGGTGGAGATCGATAAGTACAGAGTGGAGACCTGTTGCGTCATAGGTGAGGATAAACACACAAAAAACACTCCGAATATAGTCTATTTGACATGAGAGCGATATGAACGGTGGTTATCGCTGTACACATCCATCAGCCTCTTCCTGTCTGATTCTGGGCCATTTTTGGGTCACACTTGAAATGTCACTTTCTGCATTTTTAAGAAAATCAGTGTAATGCATTTTTGTTCAATAGTATTTTTAAATTAGTTAGAATTTTGAGGGGACTTTATGATACTATCCAATATTTCTAAAATGATTTAACTATTATTTTTAAGCGAGAAGGCAGGATAAATGATAACAAACAAACCATTATTTGGTAAACGGTGTGTAATTTTGTTCAGCCAAGATTTTTCATTTTGGTGCATCCCTAGTATCAAGTATTTCTTTTTTATATTACAAGAAATTTTCAACCCTTTAGCATATCTGAATAATGTGTGTGATTTTTATTTTTATTTTTAATTTTTGTGTGTGTGTTCATGTAGCTGATGAGGTCACCAAGTGTTATCCCATTCTGATGAAGCAGAAAACTGAATGTGAAGTGGTGGTGAAAGTCATAAATCTAGTTATGTGACATTCTAGACAGTTATCTGAACAGGTGGTTGTTGGATAATTTGACCATGGAAGTGCGTGTGCTCAGAATCTGTTTTCTAGTTAAGCAGGTGCTTGATTAAATGAACAGGGATGTAAGAAATAAACCGCAAAACTAGAAAAACCTGTTTGTTGAGGAAATAGTCTATAATAGTTTATCTTAGGAAACAAACTGCATGAGCCGTGAAGTCTCTAGTGAATAGCGTTTGTGTTTGTGTCCGCTCACAGGGAACTACTACAGTCTGCGGTCTCAGCACGAGAAAGCGGCGCTGTATTTCCAGCGGGCTCTGAAGCTCAATCCTCGCTGTCTGGGGGCCTGGACCCTCATGGGTCACGAGTACATGGAGATGAAGAACACATCCGCTGCCATCCAGGCCTACAGGTGCTCTGCTCATCTACAGCAGCACAGCTGAAAGAGACCACAAATCTGTTCCATGATGGATTGCTCCTTGTTAAAAGGGAAGCTCACTTCTAGAACAAAAATGAACAGATAAGTTACTCACCCCTTGTCATCCAAGAAGTTTATGTCTTTCCGTCTTCAGTCGTAAATTGTTTTTTGGAAAAAAAAAAAATTTTTGGATTTCTCTCCATATAGTGGACTTCTATGTAGGGCTGTGCAATTCATCAAAATTCAGTTTCGATTTTGATTTCTGCTTCAAATGATCATGAAAATGCAGTAATGGAGATGAAACGATTACTGCGCCCCATTCTGCCCTCTTTCCAGCGCTGTGCTTTCGCTCCTCCATAAAAGCCCAATTTCAGATGCAAATCAGCAAAATCATGTAACGTGACTTTCATAAAACGGGACGTGCTTGATTTATTAATGTTTCTTTGTGGTGTGTTTTTAAAGCAAGAAAGAGAACTCGTGCTGATTATTGATGTAAACCCGTGTCAGTTCTGTCTCAAATGATCATAAACGGTTGAGAATGAAAATCCGTGTGTAACAGTAGATTAGATCCGTGTGGCTCTTAAAGCGGCAACAATAATATTCCATCTGCCGTCTCTGTGCTTAATATTAATAAAGCGTAAAAATACAAAGAGAAACATCACGCACTGCTCTTGAATGCAGGACTTCTGTAGTTTTAATAAGAAACAGAACATGTTTAATTCTTAGAGTGAAGACGCCGTTTTATTTTACATTCAAATAATTACATTCAGTTTCTGTAGTATTGTTAGACGACTTTAGACTTGCATAAAAGTATTCAGTATTTTTTTTAAGCACTTTTTTTTTTCATTTGTATCTTTTTTTCTGTCATATTGCTATCTTTAAATGAATCACTAAAAGTTTTGGACTCGGTCATAATCGTGTTAAATAATTGTGATTACAATATTGACCAAAATAATCGTGATTATGATTTTTGCCAAAATCAAGCAGCCCTACTTCTATGGTGCCCTGGGTTTGAACTTCCAAAATGCAGATTTAAAGGACTTTTTGAATGATCCCAGCCAAGGAAAAATGGTCTTATCTAGCAAAAAGATTGGTTATTTTCTAAACAAACAATTTGAAATGACAATTTATATTCTTTTTAACCTCAAATGCTCCTCTTGTCTCGTCTCTGCGATGCATAGTCTGTGTGATCCGGGTCAAGACAGTCAGGGTATGTGGAAAAACTCCCATCTTGTTTTCTTCCCCAACATCAGAATCATCCTCCATCGCTGCAGAAGTACTGACCCAGTGTTTACAAATGGGAACATGCAAAGAAGCTCAAACACCCTTTACAAAAACGCCCTTTTTGAAGATGAAGACGAAAACGAGATGGGAGTTTTTAACACACCCTAACTGTATTGACCCAGATCACACAGAGTACCCATGTGCCTCACAGAGCTAGACAAGATGGCCATTTGAGGTTAAATAAGTTGTCAATTTGTTTTGAAAATAACAGATTGTTTTGCTAGATAAGACAGAAATCCTGAAATGTCTTCCTCAAAAAACGATTTTTTTATGACTGAACAAAGACATGAACATTTTGGATGACAAGGGGTACATTATCTGTACATTTTTGTTCAGAAAGTGAACTACTGCTTTAAGAAGTGCTGGGTTTAAACCCTTAAATTAATACAATAATTCAAATAAATAAATAATTCTTAAATAAATTCCAATAAACAAATAGATGTAATCCATGTTTGTTGTTGTCTGTTAGACATGCAATTGAAGTGAACAAAAGGGACTACCGGGCCTGGTACGGACTGGGGCAGACCTACGAGATCCTCAAGATGCCGTTCTACTCGCTCTACTACTACAGAAAGGCCCATCAGCTCAGGTGAACACGACACGAGTGTCATTCAGTCTGTGATCTTCAGTATTATCCTGAGAAAGCTGACTTGTGGGTATTTGTGTTCATTTCAGGCCTAATGACTCAAGAATGCTCGTCGCTCTTGGTGAATGTTACGAGAAGCTGTCTCAGCAAGTGGAGGCCAAAAAGGTAAAACTGTGTGCATAATTATTAGGCACGTTGATATTGTGGTCATATTTTTATTCCAAGCACATTTGACCAATTACAAGAGGATGTGGTGCTGGTCCTTCAAGAGCCACTCTCAACTCATCTGTCTATAAAGCCTTTCCATGTATTTCACAACACTTCAGAGTGTTATTCTCATTAAGTGAGGGTCATTTTTTAGGATTGTTTGCCCAAGCAAAGTCTCTGAGAAGCTGTCACATTGCACTTCTGGAGACTCAAGGTAGGTTGCAGTTCTGGAAAACGGCTAATTCTAACTTTAATTCTTACTTTTTTTGCAATTCACATGCATCTTTTCTCCTCCACCTGTTTTTCTGACAATGTGTTTTTCTGTCCGGTGCTCATGCCTTAACTTTGTAAATCCCAGTATTGCATCCTTCTCATGAGCATTTAATAGTTTTTGACTTCTCAGTCTGAGCTAAATCTCTTTTTTTGGCTCATTTTATCTGTAAAAGAAAATGTGCCTAATAATTCTGCACACCTGAATATAAGGAGTTTTTCACTTCCAGCCTTCATGGACAATTATATATCACTTATAAATACAAAATGAATAGTAGTTATTAAGACTGATGTGGTTTGGAATTGGTCAAATGTGCTTGGAAAAAATATGACCACAATATCAACGTGCCTCATAATTCTGCACACAGTGTGTTTAGTTTCAGACTGTGAGTGTGTTTTAATGCTGATGAGGGTGTTTTGTGATGGGTTCAGTGTTACTGGAGGGCGTATTCGGTGGGCGATGTGGAGAGGATGGCTCTTCTGAAGCTGGCGAAGTAAGTCAGGTTTTGGTCAGGAGTGTGTTGGTGAAGGTTCTGATGATGCAGCTGGTTTAGTAAAAGCACGTGTTTGTTTTCAGGCTTCACGAGCAGCTGAATGAATCTGACGACGCTGCGCAGAGCTACATCATCTACATCCAGGACATCTTCTCATGCGGTGTAAGTGACTGAATCAGGGCTCGCAAATTTCAAAATCTCTGGTAGCCCTTCGGGCAAATATAGAAAATTAGATAGGAGTCTAAATGTCACTCAAAAAATATTTTCAATACACAAATATCAAGGAATGAATTTTGATTCACTATTTACAGTTTAAATATCAATTTAAGGCAATTTATGACTCTTTTTTTTAAGAGCTGCACAAGTAAAATGAACAGTGAGTGTGGTTGGACGATGTACGGTAACATATTAAGCCATAAAATGACATGATTTTTAATTCAGATACAGGTTTTCACAAAAACAAAAAATCTTATACAAAGGCATTTCAGCCTTTATACCATTAAAAGGGATAAATCAAGTATATACTGCATTATATTTATTTAAAACATAAATATAACTGTCTTAATTGTTTAGATTTTTAGAAAGCACATTAACCTCTTTCACATTAACAACTCTGTGTTTGCTGCATAAAAACATTGGTCGATATTTGCAATAGGCTGTTCAGTTTCAGGTTAGCAGAATAATGTTGTGATGATTTCAGGAGCAGTTGGAGCATGCGGAGGTGAGCACCGCTCTGCGGTATCTGGGCCAGTACTACTTCAAGAACAAGCTTTATGATGAAGCATCTCTCTGCGCTCAGCGCTGCTGCGATTATAATGATGTGAGTTTCTCTTCTTCAATGCTCTCACAACTGCTGCAGTAAGGCTTCCTGATGTCCATTTGTTCAATACATTTATATCTTAGACTACACATATTATCTGTGATGAATTAACACTAACTCCATAGTTTTTTTTTATAATTTTGTTGAAGGATAACATTTGGTATTACAATTTTTTTAACATGCCTAAACATTTAGTTTGGTGTTGATAGCATATTGAAGGTGTTTTTAGAAGTTGATAACATGTTTTAGCAAATGGCTGACATAAGTTCTCATGTTGTTGACATGTTTTAAAATTTGGCCAGCAAAATTACACGTTTGTAGCATGTTTAAGCATGTATCAGTTAATTTAAAAAAATGAAAATGTGATGTTTATCTGCTTACCTCCAGGGCATCCAAGATGTAGGTGACTTTATTTCTTCAGTACAACACAAAGATTTTTAAGTCAAACCGTTGCGGTCTGTCAGTCAATGGCATCTACAGCTTTGAGAGTCAAAAAAACATACAGACAAAACCAGATTAAACCCTGCGGCTCGTGACAATACATTGAGGTGTTAACACACAAACCCATCAGTCTGTGCAAGAAACTGAACAGTATTTATATCATTATTTACTTCTGATTCACACGCTGGCTGTTGTGAACACACTCAGGACAGTTGAACACTGCGGTGGATCAGAGGGAAATAACGATATAAATACTGTTCAGTTTCTTGCACAGACTGATGTTTTGTGTATTAAGACAAGTGTATCATCACGAGCCGCAGGGTTTAATTTGGTTTTGTCTGTGTATGTTTTTTTTTGACTCAAATCTCACTGACTACCGTTATATGACGGTTATGTAACGGTTTGAGTTAAAAATCTTTGTGTTCTGCTGAAGAAACAAAGTCACCTACATCTTGGATGCCCTGGAGGGAAGCAGATAAACATCACATTTTCAGTTTTGGCAGAACTATACCTTTAACATTTTTTAGACGATTGTAGTATGTTAACATAGCATATCTGAAGACTGCTTGCAAAAAAAGCAGAACAAATGTGACCCTGGACCACAAAACCAGTCTTAAGTCGCTGGGGTATATTTGTAGCAATAGCCAAAAATACATTGAATGGGTCAAAATTATTGATTTTTCTTTTATGCCAAAAATCATTAGGAAATTAAATAAAGATCATGTTCTATAAAGATTTTTTGTAAAATTCCTACTGTAAACCTATCAAAATGTAATTTTTGATTAGTTATATGCATTGTAAAGTATTTAATTTGGACAACTTTAAAGGTGATTTTCCTATTTTGATTTTTTCCTCCCTCAGATTCCAGATTTTCAAATAGATGTATCTCGGCCAAATATTGTCCTATCCTAACAAACCATACATCAATAGAAAGCTTATGTATTGAGCTTTCATATGATGTATACATCTCAGTTTTGTAAAATTGAACCTTATGGCTGGTTTTGTGGTCCAGGGTCACAAATGTCTGTCATCTTTGAATTTGTGATGATAGTTAAATGTCAGATGAAGTGGGACATGATTAACAAAACTAAGACACCTACATTTAGAGAGAAAGTTCAGGCCATTTTTACTCCTTGTAACTGTTTTGATAGAATTTGTGCTCCATGGAAACAAAACTGTAATTAGTAGCGTAACCCGATAAACTCGTTTGCTAATTATTGCCTTTCAGGCACGAGAGGAAGGCAAGGCGTTGTTGAGGCAGATCTCTGCGGTGCGGGAGCAAGGAGAGCCTTCCTCCACAGACCTGTCTCTGCCCTGCGTCTTCAACCCGCTGTCCAACAACACCACACCCGTCAGGAGAGTGTCCCCCCTAGACCTGTCCTCCGTCACTCCCTGACACGAGGAACATCTTCATGTCTTTAAATATGCCAGACTGTAAATAACTGTTTGTACAGACACCGGTGCCGGTTCTATCAAATAAACTGATGAAACATTGACACTTGAGTGTTTTATTACAAAACGCAGCCGTTGTAGGTTTGATTATACAGTGGACAGACATTCAAAAGTGACTGACAAACAAACATCTCGAACTACAACAACATTCCCAAACTCATGCAAAATGTGCAAATGCAGCCAATGTAGTGAGAAAATCTGCAATTGGCCCTTAAAGGAGTTCGCTTTCAGAACAAAAATTTAGAGATGACTTACTCACCCCTTTGTCAGCCAAGATGTTCATATCTTTTTTTTTTAATCATAAAGAAATTGCTTTTTGAGCAATATAGTGGACTTCTATGGTTCTCGAGTTTGAATTTCAAAAACACAGCTTTAAAAGACTCTAAATGATCTCAGCCGAGGAAAGAAAGGTCTTTTCTAGCAAAACAATTAATCATTTTCTTAAAAAAAAAAAAAAAATTATATAATTTAACTTAAATGCTAATCTATTTTAGCTGTGTGTACTGTGTTTAGAGATTAAAAAGTATATAAACTGTAAATGTTTTTAGAAAATAACCCATCTTGTCACTAGATAAGACCCTTCTTTCCTCAGCTGGGATCATTTAGAGCTCTTTGAAGCTGCATTTCGGAAGTTCAAACTCAGGGAACCATAAAAGTCCACTATATGGACACAAATCCTGAAAATGTTTTCCTCAAAAGACAATTTCTTTACCACTGAGGAAAGAAAGACATGAACGTTTCAGATGACAAGGGGGTGAATACATTATCTGCAAATTTTGGTTCTGAAGTTGAACAAAAGACCTATTTTGGTGACAATAACACTGAATTCTTATAAAAATCACACTCTGAAACAAAGCAGCAACCATGAAAGATTTTAAAGATGCATAAAATACATTTGGAAAACAAATGGAATGCAGGTTACGATTTGGAATCAATACTTTCATATTGCTCTGTTGTTTTGATTTGGTTTGCAATATACAAAAAAAAATTAAAACAGCATATAGGGAAAATAAACCTGCTAAATGCTCTCTGAAGGACAGTATCACAATAGAAACCCTTGAACTATAAAATGTGTTTAGGTAATAAAAATAAGCCCATTTGTGCCAAACAGCCACTTGATTATATTAAAGACAGAAACATAAAAACTGCAAAGGTATAAAAGCTCTTAGTTGTCGGTGGATGCTAATATTTGAATCTGAGCTGTACTGGAGTGGACGGAGGAGACGGCTGGCGTGAGCGTAACACGCGGGAGTACGGTGTGTCGGCGTCGGGCCGCTGTCGGGTCTGTCTGGAGGGCGTGCGTGTGGGGAAGAGCGAGCGGAAGAAGGGGCGTTTCTCAGGAGGCTGGTTCTCCACGTAAGCCACGGCCACTCCGCAGCCTCTCTTCTTGCAGGAGCCGGACGCGGCGGGCGCTGGAGGAGGCTGGATGCTCTGGAGCTGTGCCAGGAGCTCATCTTTCCTGCGCAGGTCTGCTTTGACCAACTGTAGACTGGTGTGCAGCTCCACCAGCATCTGATCCTACAGACGGAAAATGGAAGGGAGAAGGTGGCCAACGGGGTTAAGACAGGCCAGAGGGAAAATAAATGGTTAATTTAGTTCTTTTGAAATCACACCCATTAGATTAGAAGAAAATCAGGTCAGAAACATGAAGATGCGGGTTTAGAATAACAAACAGCGTTGTTAGTAGTTTAGAGGAAGGGATGCATGTGAATCTTGTGCATCATTCTCATGTCATTTAGTGAATGTGTTCAATCTAAACCAGTGATGAAGGAGTTAAAGAGAGAATACAGGAGGAAACACAGAAGAGGAGACGTTGGTGTGACTGAATAACAGACTGAATAAATATAAAAATAAATGCTATTTTTCTCACTATGCAAGGGATAATCCACAACTAGCTGTGCATTTAATGAATTTAACAAAGGCAAAGAAACAACAGATGCGATTGCATTAAAATATAAACCCATGTACAGTTTCACCTTGCAGAATCTGCAAAACAAGAGGGATCATACAAAATGCATGTTATTTTTTATTTAGTTCTGACCTGAATAAGACATTTCACATAAAAGACTGTTAACATAGTCCACAAGAGAAAACAGTAGTTGAATTTATAAAAATGACCCTGTTCGAAAGTTTACATCCCCTTGATTTGTTTCCTGAATGATCCACAGCGGTGTTTTTGTTTAGTGATAGTTGTTCATGAGTCCCTTGTTTGTCCTGAACAGTTAAACTGTCTGCTGTTCTTCAGAAAAATCCTTCAGCTTCCACAAATTCTTGGGTTTTCCAGCATTTTTGTGTATTTGAACCCTTTCCAACAATGACAGTGTGAAAAGATGGATCTCAAAATCATACAGAGGACAACTGAGGGACTCATATGCAACTATTACATAGTGGGGGTGAAAACTTTTGGAATTTGAAGATCAGGGTAAATTTAACTTATTTTGTCTTCTGAGACAACAAGTATCTTCTGTAGCTTCTGAATGGTAGTACTAAATAAAAATAAAAATATGAAATGAAGGGAAATTAAGAAAAAAAACTACACATCTCAATTCTGTTCAAAAGTTTTCACCCTCTGCTGTTAATGCATGTTTTTCCTTCTGGAGCATCAGTGAGTGTTTGAATCTTCTGTAATAGTTGCATATGAGTCCCTCAGTTGTCCTCAGTGTGAAAAGATGGATCCCAAAATCACACAGTCATTGTTGGAAAGGGTTCAAATACACAAAAATGTTAGAAAACCAAATTATTTGTGGGAGCTGAAGGATTTTTCTGAAGAACAGCAGACAGTTTAACTGTTCAGGACAAACAAGAGACTCATGAACAACTATCACTAAACAAAAACACAGCTGTGGATCATTCAGAGAACAATCAAGGGGATGAAAACTTTTGAACAGAGTCACTATTTTCTCTTGTGGACTATATGTAAACATCTTTAATGTGAAATCTCTTATTCAGGTCAGTACTAAATAAACAATAACATGCATTTTGTATGATCCTCTTATTTTGCTAAAATAATGAACATTTTGCAGATTCTGCAAGGGGGATGTAAACGTTTGTCTTGAGCCGTACGTGAAGTGACAGGTTTGTGGTGTAACGGTGTTGTTACCTGTTTGGCGAGTCTGCTGTCCGCTGAGGAGAGAGCGTTTCTCAGTTTCTCTCCATCAGTGTTGCGGCAGCACGCTCGCTCTCCAGACTGCAGCTTCTCTCCCAACATCTGGAGCTCCATCCGCAGCTGCTTTAGGTTCTACACAACACACACAAACACCATCCCATGACATACTCTGCATTTCTCCTTCAATAAAACCATGAGTTTATTATTAGAACACATGCCAATAAATCAAGTAGAGGATTTGACCCTGGAGGAACAAACTGGAGAATCTTCAACACTTATTAGCACTTCAGAGTTTGAAAATACAACTTTCAACCAATTGCTATTACTTTAATTAATTTTACAAAAAATAGCCCAAGGTTTGAATCAATCTGTTGTTATTTTCCAGTCTAAAGATTCTTAACCCTCTGGGCCTCTTCGGTCATTTTTGACCGAAAATTTTTATGTTTTGAATTTTTAAAAATCGTAGCTTCATCAGAATGAGATGACACTTGGTGACTTTTGTTGCATTAGCTATGTGAGTACAAAAAAAAAAAAAAAAATCAGTGACATGATTCGGATATGTTAAAGGGTCAAAAAAAAAAAAGATAGTCACACTTGGCTCCTTCGCGGTCAAAAATGACCGACATAGGAAATGAATGGGAAATACGAAAAAATTTGATAATTCAGATAATCTTTTGGTAATACAAGCTACAAATGAGCAACTGTGCTGAAAAGAAGTGTTCAGCAAGCAAGGACTGACACTCTAAAATAACAAAAGTACAGAACTGACACGCACGCACGCACGCACACAGAAATAAGCAGAAAAATGCAAAACCTGATATTTATCCAATCAAAAAAAATATCTAAACCTTGCCAAAATGTATCTTTTAGAATGTCTGAATATATTTCTAAATGCAAAGCCTAATAAAATGAAGAAACAGTAAAAAGAAAAAAACAATAGGAATCCCAAAGCCCCTGTATATATGTATATAGGGAGATACAGGAGTTTACATGGCATTACACAAGTTTTTATTTTTTATGCCACTAGATGGTGCAATTTTCACTTTAAAAAACTGGATTTTAAATGCTTTTACTCTATTTTAATGTGAAATGTTGTATTTATTGAAAAATAATATAGACATAATTAAAAAATATAATATAAAATATAATTCTACTGGGAAAAAACTACTCATTAAAACTGTATAAATATTGCATAGATTCACAAAAAAATGCTCAAAATTCTAAATAATAATTACAAAATATTATTAAACAAAAATGTATTTAATTGATTTTCCTGAAGAAAAAAAAAAAAAAAAAAAGTTACTTTTTAAGGCTTCGGTCACTTTTGACCGCGAGGGAGCCAAGTGTGACCCCTTAATGAGGAGGCCCAGAGGGTTAAATCAACATGTATTGGAGAAGCAAAATTTGTAAGATAAGTCTTCATGTTTTCTGTGAAACTGATCAAAATGAAGTGAGTTTAGGTTGAAAACAAAAACAATGATCTGCTAATGGGCTCAATTCAAGGGGAAAACAAGTTTTCATTTCCCAAAATGACAGATATTTGTTCTCGTTTTGAAGCAGAACAATTTTGTTTAATTTCACAGTAAACAAAACTTTATTCTGCATCTGCCATATATATATCTGTACTGGAAAACAATACAAAAATACTGAGGAAGATATTCATTTTTTTCTACTGTACGCAATATTTAACGCCATGACTTTATGAATTTAAGAATTTCTGCTCTGATTTAAGACTTTTTTAAAACCTGGAGAAACCTTGTGAGGCTATGTATGTATAACCATGTAGGCAATGCTATATGTGACCCTGGAGCACAGAACCAGTCTTCAGTAGCACAGCTATATTTGTAGCAATAGCCAAAAATACATTGCATGGGTCAAAACTATCAATATTTCTTTGATGCCAAAAATCATTAGGAAATTAAGATCATGTTCCATGAAGATATTTAGTAAATTTCAAACTGTAAATATATCAAAATGTAATTAATTAGTAATATGCATTGCTAAGAACTTCATTTGGACAACTTTAAAGATGATTTTCTCAATATTTTGATGTTTTTTGCACCCTCAGATTGCAGATTTTCAAATAGGATAGGACAATATTTGGCTGAGATACAACTAACAATATTTTTTTTTTATTATTTATTCAACTTTCAGAAGATGCATAAATCTCAATTTTAAAAAAAATGGACCCTCATGACTGGTTTTGTGGTGCAGGGTCACATGCAAGCAAACATTACAATCTAAAAACAAAAATGCTTTTTAAAGCACAAGTTAAATTCACTAAACTAAGAGTATAAAATAAATTAACTAAAAGCAAATAAATGAGACCAAAAGCACAGACTAATTGTATTAGTCTATTTTGACTACTCACTTGTAGGTTTCTAATTGTACATATAATCCAACAACAAATATTTGAGCAAAATGTCTACTTTAGTCAGAATGACTGTGTTCTGTCTGCAATATAGCACTCAGTCCTACTAGTTCATCCAATGAGAAGCAGAAGCACTGACCCTCTGTCCCTCCTGTAGTTTGCGCTCAGCTGTGGTGGCCAGGGTTCCTGTGGAGCCCGTCATTGGCTGGTTCTCCTGGAAACGCTTCAGTTCTGAACAGGAATGAGTATTTAGTTGTAGAAAAACGCAGTTGTATTTATCTTTCCATCTCATTTCCATCTTACCGAGTGTCTTCAGGTGCAGTTCTGTCTGTTTCAGGTCCAGTTCAGCTCTGCACTGCTCCAGCTCGGCTCTACACTGCATGAGCTCCACGTTCTCCTGATATGTGTCTCGCTTGTGTGTCGAAGCCAAACGCCGTGAGCGCCGTGGAGCGCTGGCATCAGTCAGAGGAGGGAAAATGGGAGCTGGGCCGACTTGACCCTCTTCCTTCTCCTTCAGAGCAGCTGTGAGCTCTCGGATCTCCTCATCTCGCTCCTGCAAGAAAACAGAAAAAGCACTGTCAGAAACTCACATTACGTACATAGTAATAACTGAGTTCTGGAAACAAAAGTCTTTACTCGGTTGAGCAAAAAAAAAAAAAAAAAAAAAAAAAAAAAAAAATTATATATATATATATATATATATATATATGACCCTGGACCACAAAACCAGTCATATGGTAAAATTTGACAAAACTGAGATATATACATCATATGAGGGTGCAAAAAATCTAAATCCTGAGAAAATCACCTTTAAAGTTGTCCAAATTAAGTTCTTAACAATGCATATTACTAATCAAAAATTACATTTTGATATATTTACAGTAGGAATTTTACAAAAAATCTTCATGGAACATGATCTTTACTTAATTTCCTAATGATTTTTGACATAAAAGAAAAATCAATAATTTTGACCCATGCAATGTATTTTTGGCTATTGCTACAAATATACCCCAGCGACTTAAGACTGCTTTTGTGGTCCAGAGTCATATACACATATATATATATATATAACAAAATATTAAATATTCCAGGGTTCCCACTCATTTTCAATTTCAAAATTCCATACTTTTCTAGACTCAAATGTCCAAACCTCTCAGTAGATTTTCAGACCATACTTAACAGAAATAGTTAATATAGCAAAATTTTAGCCTTATATTTGGTATCTAGTCATCTGTAAATATTTGTATTATTTTTTAATTGATTCTCAAATTGACAACATACAAAGTCACCAAAAAAAAAAAAAACACACCTTTACATGCACATAGACATGCCCTTGAAAAACTATTACACAATTTTTTGCATACTTATGCATTACAATTTCTAGATTTATATAACGCATTTCCTTTGCACATCCCTATAAATATAATAAAAAGCATGGATGAACATGAATTAACCGATCTACTTGCTCAAAATTTGACTTTTCTTATTGTATTACCACTAATATCAAGGCATAAAGTCCCATTTAACATGATTTTAACATGAACATAATTGGCTAATGACACAAAATTAGCCAAAGTTCAAAGTTCAGGTCTAGAAAAAAAAAAAGAGTGCTACCTTGAGGCTATATAATACAGTACTAAGAATATTGTGAGAAGAAACTCAAAATGCTTATATCCTGCAGTTTGCAAAAATCAAAAAGTGCATATTTGACAGTCACTAAAGAATCACTAAACAGCTACCATGAAATCTCATTTCTTGTACAATAAATTTATTTTCATTAAATTCTTACTTTTTCTATTATTACAAAACTAAATAGGAAAATACAAATACTTTTCACCCGGAAAATACTTAAATCTAATTCCATACTTTTCCAAACCCCGTAGGAACCCTGATATTCACAATTAACTATGTTCAACAAAATGCTAAGTAAATCATTGTTATTTTTCAGGATTCAAAGATGAACAGAAAGTTCAAAAGAATAACATTTAAAAAAAAAAAAAAAAAAAAAATGCATCACGGTTTCCACAAAAATGTTGTGCAGCACAACTGTTTTCAACATAATAATAATCAGAAATGTTTCTTAAACAGCAAATCAGTATTTTAGAAAGATTTCTGAAGAATCGTGTGACACTGAAGACTGGAGTAATGATGCTGAAACTTTAGCTTCGATTACAGGAATAAATTACATTAACACAGATCCACATAGCTATTTTAAACTAATATTTTACAATTTACTGTATTTTGATTAAATAAATCAAGCTTTAGTAAGCAAAAGAAACATTTCAAAAAACAAATCCCACTGACAATCTTTCAAACAGCAGTAATCGATCTGATGTTAATATCAGGTGTATAGAGGGTTATGGCTGAACTGTCAGATTGACAGATGGCTGTATCATCACTGACCTCCAGCTCTTGGCTGTAATATTTCTTCAGGCTGTTCTTCAAGTTGTTAATTTTGTTCTCGCATCTCTTCTCCATCAGATCCCGCTCGGATTCCAGCGTCTCGCTGCACAAGGAAAGGAACTTAAACATTCGGATGTACCACAACAACATACAAGATATATGCATTCATTTCTTTATCCTCAGAAGCACTAGTGAGGTACCTGAAGTCGTCCTGCATGCGGTTGATGACCTCCATCATCTCAGAGCAGACCTCCTCTCGAACCGTGGCCTCCAGCTCCTCTTTCTCCTGCCGCTGACGCAGCACCTCACGCTTCAGGATTTCAATGGCCTTCAGCAGCGACTGCAAAACAACCACAATACAGCAAATTACACCACAGAAGACGCTTTGTAACACACTTTCATAGCATTCACATGAAAAGAGTTCCTACACATTTTCCAGACCTCTCAGTAGAATTTCAGACCATATTTAACCCTTGTGCATTCAAAAAAAAAAAAAGTTACACATAGGTGCAAAATGGACAAATGTACATGTCCAAAAACGGTCATAAAAATATGATTAATATTTTTTTCCACTTTCACTGATGTCGATTTTTTAACCAGCATCTGTTCTACACATGTGTGACCTTATGTAGCACGGGTATATTTGTAGCAATAGCCAAAAATACATTGTATGGGTCAAAATGATCTATTTTTCTTCTATGCCAAAAATCATTAGCATATTAAGTAAAGATCATAAATATATCAAAACTTGATTTTTGATTAGTAATAAGCATTGCTAAGAACTTCATTTGGACAACTTTTAAGGCGATTTTCTCAATATTTCGATTTTTTTCAAGTTAATTTTCAGAATTTTAACCCTTTAAATGCTGGTTTGTTTGCATAATGCCAAATGCCAATTGAAAAATAGTAGTTAATTTC
The DNA here is from genome assembly GCF_049309525.1 of Garra rufa. Classification (NCBI taxonomy): domain Eukaryota; kingdom Metazoa; phylum Chordata; class Actinopteri; order Cypriniformes; family Cyprinidae; genus Garra; species Garra rufa. The sequence goes on along the minus strand of NC_133379.1, from coordinate 14,369,337 downwards.
CATATACTAAATGCTAAGCACTTTTTTTTTTCTTTGCTTATTAGCTTCTTTGGTGTGTCAATGAAGAACAACAACATTCATTTTGAGGCATTTATATTTTTTATGTAGTATCAGATTTTTTTTTTTTAACTAACACAGGTCCACAATGGACAAAAATGTCCATGTCATAGAAATGTTATATCTTAATATTTTTTTCCACTTTCACTGACTGTTGTTTTTTTTTAATCAGCATCTCTTCTATTCAGAATTACCAAACATTCATTCATTGTCAGGATTGTAATGCTTTAAAAGCTGGTTTCTTTACATAAATAACATTTACATAATGAGTATTTCTTTTATATGCCAAATTTTCAAAAAAATGGCACAATCTAGTAAAAAATGGTAAAAATGTCAAATGTGAAGCCTTGCTGATAGAATGAATGCCTTTTAGCAAATATTGCATCGTTTTATAGACAAATATCCTTGGGTTCAAAAATTGCAGTTTTAATGGGTTTCAATGTGGACATTTTTGTCCTTAAGGTCCTGAGTGTGAGTATTTTTTGTACAAAGGGTAAAATTGATTTTTTTGAAGGAAATGAGGGTGAAATATTAAAATTTCAATGGAAATACACACCTAAGCCAAGATTTATGCAGTTGGCATTAACACAGACACACTTATCACAAAACAAAACTGAAATGGACAAAAATGTTGAACAAGGGTTAACATAAATGGTTCATAGAGCATTATTTTTAGCTTTATATAGTACAGTCATCTGCACACAAGAAACTTTTTGTGCCATGGGATTTTTTTTGCAAAACGCATGACAATATCTAGTTTTATATAACCTTTTTCTTTGTGCATCACTGCCATCTTACTATGAATGAAACAAGAGCATAGATGCACATGAATTAACAGATTCAGCTGTGTTCTGACTTTGACTTCTTGCACATATGTGACCCTGGACCACAAAACCAGTCTTAAGTCGCTGGGGTATATTTGTAGCAATAGCCAAAAATACATTGCATGGGTCAAAATTATTGATTTTTCTTTTATGCCAAAAATCATTAAGAAATTAAGTAAAGTTCATGTTCCATGAAGATTTTTTGTAAAATTCCTACCGTAAACCTATCAAAATGTAATTTTTGATTTGTAATATGCATTGTTAAGAACCTAATTTGGACAACTTTAAAGGTGATTTTCTCATTCTTTTTGATTTTCTTGCATCCTCAGATTTCTGATTTCAAATAGATGTATCTCAGCCAAATATTGTCCTATCCTAACAAACCATAATCAATAGAAAGCTTATTTATTGAGCCTTCATATGATGTATATATCTCAGTTTTGTCAAATTTAACGTTATGACTGGTTTTGTGGTCCAGGGTCACATATATTGTCATTAAATTCTTACTTAAAATAAATAAACTGGGGAAAAAGTCTGGAAACACAAATACTTTTCCATACTCTCTTTTGTCCATATTTTTCCAAACCCTGTACATAGTCATCAACACTGCTGGATAGTAACTGAATACATGTAACATCTGAATTACGTAATCAGATTCCTATAATAAAGTACTTGAAATTAGATTGGATGATTTTTATATCAATATGGTATGAAATTATCCTGTTTAAAATCAAAGTGAGAAATGAGTTAAGTGAAAAGTAATCTGATTATATGACCTAAAATGTATAATGTAATAATCATATTGCAAACTACAATTTGTGTCATGTCATTTTGAATCAGCAGTCTTTCATCATCATCAAATAAAACCGTATTTACTTCAGGATCAAACATGGTGATGTCTCCTTCCTCGTCACTCTCTTCCTCCTCGTCCTCCTCCAGTAGCGTGGTGTCGTTGTGATGAGCCGGTTGATCCCGAAGCAGCGACAGGATGTAGGCCACACGCGTCTTACTGCACGGGCCGTGCACCAGCTGACAGAACGGAGAGATGCGTGTGAATGGAGAACGTTGTTTGGTGCCCAAAAGAGGAAGAATATAAGGGTTTGTCATGTGGTTACCTGTGTGGCGATGGCAGAGAACTTGAGCGCTTGGAGCGTCTCGTCGTAGGTGGAGGCACAAGGGTTAATGTTGACCACCATGCAGGAGCGCCCATGACCACAGAAGAAACTCTGCAGGACTCTGGTTAACTTGCTGTCTCTGAACGGAACCACCAGCGGAGGACGAGACCTGTGGCAACCACAGTATAAATTAGGACTGTCGCGATTCATCGAGTCTAATCTACTATTTGATTTTTAAAAATCCTTGATTTAATTTGAGTCGAGTAACCGGCAAAATACCGGAAGTGGTGCATTTCACAGACGAGAATCTATGAAACACATTACGTTTAACTGTTTTCCAAAGTTGCATTATATATCAAACCCATTTAAAAATCACAATTGCGAATTCACAAACGCTACGTTTCTGATATATAAATATATATTCGAAGTTTAATATACACTACCAGCCACACTCTCAAACATCTCTGCGTGTTGTTGTGAGTTTGGGTTTGTTATAACGTTCATCTGGGAACGCAACATGCACCATTTCATCAGATTTGTAAGGTAAATCATTTATAAACCCATGCAAACTCAGGAGAACACATCAATATCTTTCTCATTAAGTTAAGTGTTAATCGCGATTTCAAAATAAAAGTTTAAAGCCTTACTCTGAGTTTGATGTTTTGATGCACACATATTAAGTTACTGTGGCTTTAGCATTTCTGTGGTAAAGACATGGCCAAATATTAAAGATTAAGCGGACATTTGAATTAAATGTAGTTTAGTGGATATTAAACAAGGATTAGATCGAGCAGTGAAGTGTAAAAATCAGGCTGTTGGCACCCCCTGCAGGCCTTTGTTGTAATGTCTAATGTCTGTTTATAACATGTATTTTAACAGTTTTGTGCAATAAAACCCATCATTTATTTTTTTTACTAATTATTATCATCTCATTGCTATTAAATATGTATTTTAAGTCATTTTAAAAGCTATTGTTTACTTACATCCGTTTTTATTACCACAAAAAAATTAAAAAATAATTAAAAAAAATTATAGGGCCCTATGAAATCCATTTTATTTCCAAATAAAAATTTTTCCGATTTAATTTTTATATACTCTGATTTAATGGTCAAATTCTTTTTTTTAATTATTATTATTAAAAAGCCTATTAAATTGAGTTTTATTTTTTTACCAAATTCTTTTCCATTACTTCTCCATTTAATGGTTCCATTAAATTTAAATAATCAAAAACATCTCCAATTAATAAATTTTATTAAAAAAATATATATATTCTTAAGTAAAATTCTTGATTTTTTGAGGGGAATTAGTCATTTAGATTCATCGATTAATTGATAAATTAAGTTAATAAATTAAATCAATTGATAGATTAAGGGGGAGACACTGCACTGCATCTGACAAGTTTGAGATCTTGGGCTTTGTTCTTCATAAAGTGTTTTTTCAGACTAGTGCAAAGGAAACATCCACATTTTTACACTGTTAAGCGTTTCTTTCATAGCACTTAATCTCTGTCAATAGATTTCAATTACAATACATTATTAAAAGCTGTTCTCTCGAAATGAGTTTATTCTCCTACACTGAGCCATAAATCTCCACTTCAGTAGCACTTACACACACCACACTTTACATTTATATTCCTGTCTATATCCTGAAGGTTTTTACAGAGGGATTTGTTCATATACAATTTGCAAAAATGGTCAATACATGGTTTTCGGTCCGTTCAAAGTTTTTTCTGAATTACGCAATGACAAAATGAGAAACCCCAAATCCCCTCAGTAAAAACATTTGACTCTAATGTAAAAAAAAAAAATTAAAAAGAATTTTGAAACGGACTTCATCCAGTGTTTAGATTTTTGTACTAGAAATGTATGCAATTTAGCTTATATTTCATTTAATAATGGATCATTTGCATATTTTTAACATTTTAGAAAACGTGTAATGCAAAAAAGTTTGCAATTATCAATGTAATCAGGCGATAACTATTTTTTTTTACCCTATTCACCTGCAGTGTCTCGTCTTAATCAATATAAAAACAGTTGTTAGCGGCAGCTGTTGGTCATCAGTGGACACTAATGCTCCTAATAGAGTCACACTCACTTGTTGGTCTGGTTGTGTCTGAGAGCAGTGATGCAGCGGCCCAGCGTCAGCAGAGAAGTGTTGATGTTGTTTGCCTCTTTCATTCTCTCGCCGTTCTGCTGGGCTTTACAGCGCTCAGATCCTGCCAAATCACACACAGAGAGCCTGACGGGACAAAACAACAGAGTTCAGTCCAGCACAGCTATTACAACAAATGTCATTTACGAAGAAGTGAACTATAATGTGGACGGACTTACTCGCTGATTCTAGTCACCTGTCCCAGCGCTGCTTGTGGTTTGACGTGAAGAACACGGATAGTAAAGATGCTATGGCTAAAAATGGCAAAAAAATAAAAACACATTATTATAATTACCAGCTATTATGTGAATTCACATTGAGATGACTGAAATTCCCAGCATGACTCATGCTGCTCCGATGGCGTTTATCAGGTACCTGCGGCTGGAGTTGTGGTTTAGATGAGTGCTGGCAAAACTCTGGTTGCGTTGTCCAGCTTTAAGCACTTTCCAGGCCTCTTCTGCACTTTGCACCTGAATCCATGTCAGATCTAATGCAAGGACATGCATGATTAAATATCATTAAAATTGAAACATTTTATAAAGTTAAGAGGATATTAATACATATTTAAATTAGTAAACTGAAAATGGCATTTCTGTTTCGTTTTCAGGGTTTCTGCAGGATATTTAAGCTCAAATTTAAGACTTAAGACCTGCACAAATAAAATCAATACCATATGAGTGAGGTAGGGCAATGTCTATAATACCACATTAAACTAAAATAACAGTAAAAGGCACAATTTATAGTTCAGATACAAGTTTTCACAAAAACAAAAAGTTTAACAAAAAGTTATAAAATGATAAACGTTACATTTTAGCCTATAAACCATTTCAAAAGTCAAAAGTATTAATTATTATATTAATTTAACCCTTTAAACTGGTTTTATTACTAGTTTACTTCACCATATTACAAATAAATTCTAATCTAACAGTGACAAACTATATATTTTTGGAAAGGTATAAGACTCCTAAACAGATATTTCACCATTTTTTTTGTGTTACAAATTATGCAGGAAAAGTAATAGATTCATTTATGACAAGAGTGCACCTCAAAAATCTATATCATAACAGAAGTTATTTTTGACCTTCATCACAAAAAGACTTTCTTTGTTGCCTTTTTGCCTATTACGCTTTGGAAATGATAAGATATTATATATCAGTTGAAAACTTAACCTCAAAATCCTTTGAAAACCCTTTTAAAATCAGACATTGCATTAAAACGAACATCAAAATCATACTACAAAATGTTTTTGTTCATGAATTATAAACAATCAAGTTTGCATTTTCACATCCATGTTCAAAAATGGGAGTGACAGTTAAAGGGTTAAACAATTATTATATCAATTAAATAGCATAAATTAGGGGTGTACGATATTGACATCTCAATCATTTTCTTGGATTTTATCGATAACAGTAATTAGACAATATTTTGCTAAGTGTGTTATTGTGCTGATATCTTAAGGACTGCCGCGGACTATATTCTGTGTGGTTCACAGTAGTGATGGAAATTAATCATTTCCAACAAGTTTTAAGGGCATTTTTACCTTTAAACCATTTTTTTCTAAAAGTGCCCCATCTTAAGAGTCAAAGTCTTGCATTTGATTTCTGTCTTGTTTATTTAATGAAATCATAGCCTTTTGAAGTTCATTTGTCACATTAAGCCATAATCGCAATTCTGGTCTTTCCGTCCCCAAATTTAAGACCTCTTAAAATCATTAAGACTTTTAAGACCTTAAATTTGATACAACTAAACTTAAAGGAACACTCCACTTTTTCTTTGGAAATAGGCTCATTCTCCAACTCCCCGAGTTAATAAGTTGATTTTTACCTTTTTGAAATCCATTCAGCCGTTCTCCTGCAGGCGGAGTATTATCAGAAATGAGTTCCCAGCTAGTTTAGCATTTGCACATGTGCTGCGTGGTATTACTGCTCCTGCTTCAGCCTTATTACTGCAGCAAACTTCCTTGACTATTACGCCGGAATGGAAGTGTAGTTCCTAATCTTATCAGCCTAGAAAATTGAAGCTTTGCATTTCCGCCGGTCTTAGCACACGATATAACTACAGAAGAGTCAAGTTTTAAATAGGACAAATATGGAAACTCGTTGGTCATTTTTGAACGCGATGCTATTGGTCTAATAGGATTCAATGATCTATGCTAAGCTATGCTAAAAGTGATATCGCCAGAACAGGAGAACGGCTGAATGGATTTCAAAACGGTAAAAATCAACTTATTAACTCGAGGGGAGTTGGAGAATGAGCCTATTTCCAAAAAAAAGTGGAGTGTTCCTTTAAGAATTTCTAAAACCCAGCGGAAACCCTGTGTTTGTGATTCTTACCCTTTACATAAGGATTTCCGTGTTTGTCATCGCTGAGGCGTAGTGTGGCTCTCTTGTGGGACTGAAGTGAAGGTGGAGAATCCAGGAGATCGTAAAGAAACTCATTGTAGATCTCATAAAACGAGACCCAGACTGAGAACTGCACACCCTCCTCAAGATCCTCCCCACCGCTGAGACACAGACCATTCGCCTCCAAACAAACACCATCTGAGTCTGGAGAACAAACACACATCTGCTCAGAAGTAGTTTTATGTCAGGATTAGGGTTCAGTCACATTTACCAAATTCAGCATTCAAAAATTTCAAACAAAACAAAGCCACTTGTTATAAACAGAATGGTCTCTTTAAGTAGCCTAACATAGCAGTATTCAGTATTCACTCAATCACAGTCTGGGCTGAGTGTGAATAATTCTGCCAGTGTATCTCAGGGTGGAAGTCAGAGATCCTCACCCTCCAGCTGTGTTGCGATGTGACTGGTGGCTGAGAGTCCGCTGATGCCGCTGTCCCAGGATAAAACTCCTCGCAGCCTGGACTGATGTCCACCTGAGCTCTCGTCCTGAACAAAACAAAACAATTAGAGATGATCCTTGAAAACCTAAAACTCCTGAAGGACAACTGGAATTAATTAGTAGAAACACTGAATTGCCAATGGCCTCTGACAAATATGCATTCACACATTGCTACTAGGGATGTAACAAAATCAAAATCTTACAAAATGATAATACTGTGAAATTAAGTCCACAATATGATATTTACTGTGATATAAAAATAAATAAATAAATATAATTAAGACTTGAGGGGAAAAAATGAAAATGTTGTACATTTTAAAGGTTAAATTCTATTATTTAATGCACTTTGAGAGTTCAAAATTAAGAGCTCCAAACCATGTTCTTAAGAAAACGCAAGTCACAAAAAAATCTGAAACAAGTAAATTGACTTTTAAGAGGGCTAAACCCTCTTTTTAGTGGTGGTATACTGTCTCAGTCTAAATTACATTCACACTGGTGTTTTAGGAAGCCTAACAAAATAGAATATAACAATAATAACAATAACAAAATTTATATTATTAATAATTCCTATGACAATAATAGCCCTATTGCAAAACACTTGCACTGTAAAATAAATGAAAGTAAATATTTCATATGTATATAAATTTATTTTTACACTACAGCAGGAAAATTACAATACTCCTTTCCTAATTTCTACACTTGAAAGAGATGTTTTTCATTTGGACTGCAGTAACGTTACCCATTCATATTGCACTTTTAAGCTTTTATTTTGATGGAAAACTCCAGCTTCACTAAAAACAGGCTTACAAAAATGTGTCTCACTAAAATGCTACTAAAATGCTGTAATTACCTGCCCATTAAAATGTTGGGAATTACGCAAATGTGAATTCACTGTAAACAGCTGTTCTGAGCTGCGAAATCACCGGATCACAAGCTGATCGCAGCGAAAACAGACTTGATGAAGGGATTAAGCCATATTGTGCTTTCAGTTTTAGTTTGACAGATACTGTGCCAAAGTATAATGGCCCATAACACAACTTTAAAGACCTTTTATGTTAGAATATTTTAAAACTAGACACTTTTTGCCCTGAAGACCTGACTTATATTGTTTAAAAAGTGCCATAGAATGCATTGAAACAATATTTTAAGTTGTTCTCTGATATCTACATAGAAGGTATATGGCATAGGAAAGAGCAAAAATTCTCCAGAAACGGTTTAACAAGTCCATTTACAACCCTAGGATTTGTCAATGGAATGAAATGGTCTGTTACTGCCTTATCTGGAAGGTTCATGAATATTAATGATGAGCTCTGCTCTGATTGGCTGTTTCACAGAGCTGCTCATCTCAATAGCTCGCACATGGAGGCAATATATATCTAATTACGGAGCTCTAGCCGCTTTAAATATGCAGTTTGAATCTCTCCGTTTATGTGGTAAGTGAAATCTTATGTACTGCAATGTAACAGGCTACCGCTAGCATTAAGTGTCCCTTCAGTGGCTCGCCTTATTTTACTGATGTACTGATGTTAATGATGATTGGGCGATGCAAATGTTGGGGGCGTAACCATTAACAATCGCAGGGCTATTGCGTAATAGTCTGTGTTATGTTAGAATTGACCTATTTTTCAGTGGTTTTGCAAACACCAGATTTATATGAGGAGGAAAAAATGGTGGTGTTTGAGACTCATGGGATGTCATGTCCATGTACTGAACTATTATTATTTAACTATGCCAAGGTAAATACAGTTTTCCATTCTACGGCACCTTTAAACTATCGTCATGTGACATGATAAAATCGAGACAGTTTTCCTATCAAAAGTTCTATCAAAAAATGCTTGACTGACAGATGTTTCTATCATCTTACCTCTTTTAGCAAAGCATCACGACGCACTTCCTCAGCACGGACCTCTCTGGAGTCCAGTTTACGGACCTCCTGGCTCAGTACAGGCTTGAGGTCCATGGCGGAGTACAGCCGTCCCGACAGCTTCAGAAACACAGAGACTAACGCTCGCGGCAGCAGACCCGCCTCTCCGCCTGCACCTGTTGAATCAAAGCAAATCTAGACGTTAACGACCCATCCAGCTCTACAGAAACATAGGGCTGCTCGATTTCGGCCAAAAAATCATAATCACGATTATTTAAACGACTATGACAGGTTCCAAAATTTTATATATTGATTAATTTAAAGATAGAAATACAGCGAGAAAAAGATACAAATTGAAAGAACTTGTAAAACAAAAATAATGAATACTTTTATGCAAGTCTAAAGTAGTCTAACAATACTACAGAAATTGAATGTAATTATTTGAATGTAAAATAAAACAGCGTCTTCACTGTAATAGTTAAAGGATGACTATTGCCAAAATGCAACCTGGGCTGTTTTTTTTCCCTGTAAACGAGACAAACTTATACCTAAAAGCATAATTACGACAAACGAGCCGTTTCTGAGATTGACCGTGATTTAGTTTTGTGGTCAATGGCCGGTGAATGGGAGAACTAGGGGCGTAACTTTGAGCGCATCAAAATCCATATTTCTACAACACTAAGAAGACTCGACACACCATGAAACTTTGCTGGAAGTATGGCCTGGGTCTCTACACATGAACTCCAGCATTGAGAACATTGTTTGTGTACACAGAGTTTACTAAAAAGAAAGGTTTTGAACAACTCACTTTCACTGTTTGAGTTTCCGCTGCCAGTCAAGAAGTGTCCATCTCCAAATGCGAATGAATGGACTCCATAGGACGAAATATTAGGCTTATATGAGGCTCTTTTTACAACTAGAAGGTTAATATTGTTTCTTACTTGCGACAAAACAACAAATCATTTTATTTATTATTATTTTTTTATTTATCCTTTATTTTACCAGGAAAGTCCCATTGAGATACAAAATCTCTTCTTCCAGGGAGTCCTGGCCAAGTATGGCAGCAAAAAAAAAGCTAATTAGCCGTGCATTTATATGGAAATATGCTTTAGGAACTATCCATCCTCGCATTCGGAGATGGACACTTCTTGACTGGCAGTGGAAACTCAAACAGTGAAAGTGAGTTGTTCAAAAACTTTCTTTTTAGTAAACTCTGTGTACACAAACAATGTTCTCAATGCTGGAGTTCATGTGTAGAGACCCAGGCCATACTTCCAGCAAAGTTTCATGGTGTGTTGAGCCTTCTTAGTGTTGTAGAAATATAGATTTTGATGCTCTCAAAGTTATGCCCCTAGTACTCCCATAGCATTTGCTTGAGCTAAAAGATATCTTTACATGTCTGTGTTCTGCTCCGTCTCTGAGCGCATACACAAAACAGCTCAAGTTTTCCTACACGCTATTAAAAACACAACACCAAAAAAAAAATTAAATCAAGCACATCCCATTTTATGAAAGTCACGTTACATGATTTTGCTGATTTGCATGTGAAATTAGGCTTTTATAGAGTGGAAGTGCACCACTGGAAAGGGGGCAGAATGGGGCGCAATAATCGTTTTCGATTTCGATTACTGCATTTTCATGATCGTTTGAAGCAGAAATCGAAACAAAATTCCGATTAATTGCACAGCCCTACAGAAACGCATGCATTAAACCGAAGTGCTGAAATGGCCATCTTACCCTGTATGGTGTAGGTTTTACCAGAGTTGGTCACGCCGTAAGTGTAGAGGAGGCGGTTTTCTCCACGCAGAACATCTCGCACCATCTCCCGTATGGTGTGATCGTAAACCTCCTGCTGAGAGGTCTGTGGTCCAAAAATCTGCACGAACAAGAAAATCATGTGAAGGCACATCCAAGAAAAATCTTGGCAGTAAAACTATTTTGTGGTAGACGCATTACCTTTGTAAAGGTGAACTTGTGCAGGCTTTGAGCGACTCCTCTCTCTGCGCTCTTCATGTTGCGCGAGTCTTTGGGCGCTCGGAGAAGCAGACTATCCTCAGACTGCACATTCACACAACCCTGAAGAGCACAACAAAGACTTCATTGTTAGCCAAACAAGCCCTTCTATACCTGAAAAAAAAAAGAAAGTGTTTCACAAGAGAGTGTCAAATTCCTTCACCTGCTGCTCTCCTCGCTCTTTCTCTGCTTCAGTGAGAGGACGAATCCGCAGGAAAACCTTCAGCTTGTCTGATCCATCATCAGCGCTGCCTCTCCGGCTGACATCAGGCTTCATCTGCACAAGCTGAGAGATGAAAGACGCATTAACATCAGAGCCTGAGGTGCTAACCATTAAGCAAGCAGTTTGTGTTGACCAGAGGAAAATCACATTACTTATAGCTGTCTTTAGTGAATAGAATAATTGTGAGGGAGTTGCTTTTGGCAATGTGATAATCAGAGACATAAGAGCACACTGAACAAACACTAGCAACATTTCACCCACCAAAATAAATGTTTAACTTGAAGAAACCTACAGTATATAATATACTAATAGATTACTATTTTGCAGAATAGTACTATTAATATTTTCCAAAATAGTAATAAGACAAATAAAACATTACTTTTACCCTTTCATTTCACGCTTTGTTTAACAGTAAACCTCTGCCACATTTTGCTTGCCGAAAAATAAAGGAAGTTGCATTTTTATGCATTTATTTAATTACTAAAGCTTTTGACAAATTTATATTAAATCATAAGACAGATAACAAATATTAAACATAATAGGGCTGTTTTATTGTTAATTTTCTTAAAATGTAATTATTTCTATAGTGATTACTGCATAGATACTAGTCACTAACATTTCAATAGTGAAAAATAGCTACACCATTGCTAAAATTCTTACTAGTAATGACTAAAATATACTACTAATAAAAAGTGTTAAAGGATTTCTCCACTTGCAGAATAAAAACTTTTTGATAATTTAGCTACCACTATGTCATCCAAGATATTCAAGTCTTTCTTTCTTCAGTCACAAAGATATTACATCTTTTGAGGAAAAAACATTCCAGGATTTTTCTCCATGTAGTGGACGTCAATGGTGCTCAATGGATTGAAGATTAAAAATGCAGTTTTTCAATGGGCTCTAAATAGTCCCAGATGAGGGGAAAAAAAAAAGAGAGAGAGAGTCTCATCTAGCGAAACGATTGGTCTTTTTTTATTACAATTTATATACTTTTTAACCTCAAATGCTTGTCTTGTCTACGCATCGCAGAACTAGACAAGATCAGCATTCGAGGTTAAAAAGTATATCAATTGTAATTTTTTTTTTTGTTTTTTTTTTTAGAAAATATAATATAATTTTTGCTAGATAAGAACCTTATTTCTCAGCTGGGATCATTTAGAGTCCTTTAAAGCTGCATTTAAACTGCATTTTTATTCTTCAACCCATTGAGCACCATAGAAGTCCACTATTGGAGAAAAATCCTGGAATGTTTTCCTCAAAAAAAAAACGAATTTCTTTGCGACTGACGAAAGAAAGACATTAACATATTGGATGACATGGGGTGAGTAAATTATTAGGATTTTGGAAGTGAAGTAATGCTTTAAATTGTTGGCAATAACAAAATTACTGGAGCCAATGCTAACACAATACAAATATACGAGTCACAAGTAAAAATGGAAAAGTACTAGTCACATAACAGATTTAAGTGAATTTTAAGTGCACAAATATATTGCTACATGACGTGATAAACTGTCTTGTGCATATATTTTCAAAGCATTCCACGTTTGTAGTTTTATTAAAAGGACTTGAATTCTTGATTTCTGCACTACAGAATCATCTGACAATCAATAGTTTGTCTTACAGCTCTTAAGTTACCTTTGACAGCAACATAGATCTGTACCTGCAAATACAAACACTATCTGACAGCAGAAGTGTGTCATACCTCTTGAGTGGGTGTTTGTGGATCTGCAGCAGGAGTGATGACTGAGATGTCCGGCAGAGGAGACACAAAGCGCTGAGACTTCATGAAAGCTCCGATATCAGCAGCTGTGGACTCAAACACAGCCCTACATTCGTCCTCATCAGACAGAATCCCGCACGGAGACGCCAGAGCCATGACGACACACCTAGACATAATACATGCACAACATCAGGATAACGTTGCATGTTTAACCCTTGTGCAACCTTATGGACATTTTTGTCCATTTCAGTTGTGTTTTTCGTTAAAAGTGTACCTGTGTTAATGCCATCTGCATGAATTCTGACTCAGGTGTTTATTTTATTGAAATTTTAATATTTCATCCTTATTTCCTACCAAAAATCTATTTTACCCTCTGTACAAAAAAAATGCTCACACTCAGGACCTTAAGGACAAAAATGTCCAGATTGAAACCCATTAAAACTTTTTTTGACAATAAAGTAATACAATATTTGCTAACAGGCATTCATTCTATCAGCAAGGCTTCAAATTTTAACATTTTTACCATTCTTTACTAAATTGTGCCATTTTTTTTTTTTCAAATTTGGCATATACATTTTTTTTTTTAAATCTAACACTACATAAAAATATAAATGCCTCAAAATGAATGTTGTTGTTCTTCGTTGACACACCCAAGAATCTAATAAGCAAAGAAAATAATCTGCTTAGCATTTAGTTTATGGAAATTAACTATTTTTTTCATTAAAAAAACCCTGTTGCATTATGTAAACAAACCAGCATTCAAAAACTTATGTTTGGTATCTATGATTAGAACAGATACTGGTTAAAAAAATCGACATCAGTGAAAGTGGAAAAAATATTATTAAATCATATTTTTATAAGTTTTCGGACATGGACATTTTTGTCCATTTTGCACCTATATGTAACTTTTTTTACGCACAAGGGTTAATGTGAGGACGATAATGAATGAACAACTAACGTTAACGTTACTAAACACGATTCAGTCGGTTAGCCTGCTAACGTTAGCTGCACTTCAGCTCAAAGAAGTTGTTTTGTACTGACAGTTAAACAGTGACACTTTATGACATAGCTAGAAACAACATACAAGAACAAATAAACAACATTTCGACAGAATAATAGAGTTAATTTTAAAGAGCTGAAGTTGTTCGGCTCTTAGCAGCTAGCATCGCATATTCGAAAACACTCGTGTTATAAATATTCACACCTTTACCTTAATGATTTACGATGTCCTCCAAAGGAAAATACGATCCAAATGTAATTTTACAGTTATATGAGTGACTCCTAGAGTTAGGCTAGAATCAGAACTTATAATCTGGACACAGCAGTGGAACTAAACTAAACCTAACCTCATCTGTCCACCTGCAGAGCTCACTAACGGCTACTGAGACAACAACAAATTCGAACGCCGCGTTCAATGCGCTCCACCAATCACCGCGCACCTGAGCAACGCCTATCGACCAATCAGACGCGACGGAAGAAATATCTGGCTTTTGATTGGTCAACTTGCGGTGCATCCAGTCCATTTGGAGGTGTGGCCAGTGGTTTGTCTGGTATATTAAACGTCCAAATCTGAGCCACGTTTTTAACTGTATTTAAAATTAAAATCGGTTAAATTGTGTAGAGTTTAATGAATGTTAACCCCGCCAAATTACTACAGTGTGATACTATGTGACGCAGAGTGTTACAGTCGGTTACAGTTAGATGTTTCCAACACAGTGAGATTTAAGTTACATTTCATAGCAACATTGCTACTGAGATCAGTGAAGGTCAAAAATATTGAAATGAGAAATGACTTTCTCTATGATTACAACTTGCTTCTTTTAGGGCAGTCTTCTACACCAACTATATACCAAATGTGTCTTGACTTTTTCAGCTAAGACATGCCACATTAGCATTATTAGTAAGTTTGTATAGATCATGCTCATGCTGCAGCTGTCCATAGGTGGGTAAAAATAAAAAGGTTATGCCATAAAAAAAAAAAGATGTCTCCAAAACACACCCAGTCACGTGTCTTGCATTCGCTTGCTTTGCTTCTCTTTGCTTTGGATACAGTCAAAGAAACACCACCTGTGTTTTACAACCTGTCTTAAGGGGAAAATATCAAATAATGACGACAACGCGTCAAATGGATTAAAGAGTGAAATAACACTTTATAATAGTATTTAATGTGATTAAAATGTAGAAATATGAAGCATATGTTATTTTCATAAATTGTAAATAAAGTGTTTAATCCTTGTGCAACCTTAGCCAAGCATTCACATAATGTCAATCTGATCAAATGCACATCAACATTCTTCAGCTTGGGCTAAACACATCATTTTTGCTTGGTTGGAACAGAAGCTACGCTAGTTGAAACACAACTTGTTTAGATTTATGGCTTTGGTTTTCTATCAATTTCTGAGATCAAAATGTTTTATAAAATATATATTTTCTATACAAATTAGCATAAATCATTTTCATAAACTTTTTTGGTTAAAATTTTGGTTAAAATTTTTTTACAACTTTCTAAACCTCACAACTTTTTCAACAATAATCTGCCAAGGGTTTTCTTTAAAATGAAACCAAACTTAATTCTATGACATGGACATTTTTGTCCTCTCTAAACCTAAGTGTAACTTTTTTAAATTGATGCACAAGGGTTAAAGTTTTAAAATGGTACAAAATAGTAAGTACCAGCACTAATACAATGTTGAGTTTTTGTCCAAACTGTCAAACATTTAAATGTTTAAAGTATGTTGGATCAGGACATGGGTGGAGTCTGTGAAACTGAACCAACATTTGAAGTTGATCACAAGTTCATGCAAGTATTTATCCATGTTGAATGCTGAGTGCCTGTTCCCTCATTTTTTAAAGCATTATGGGCGTTTCAGCCACGACCTGATTTGCTGATCTACTCAGGGCCAGGTTCATGGGTGGGTCGTCATGATTTTAGGAAGTCAGGAAAAGGTTTTGAAACGCCCATCCGGATTGTAGTTCTGCATGCACACTCCCAGAAAGCAAACAACCGCTTAAACAATGTTACATCAACACCAACTGCATTGAATTTATGTTACAAAGTGACATTGGTTCAACACCTTTGCACCAGCAATTAATTTTGAAACAATTTTGAATTAAAAAAATGTTATGTTGTTGATTGTACATCAATGTTGTCAAATCAATATTGAAATGAAAAACAACAACTCATTGACCAGCAACATGACCAGCATAAACCAGCAAAGGACCAGCTAAAACCAGCATCCCAGCACCAAAACCTAACCAGATATGCTGTTTTTTTTTCAGCAGGGAGCTTATTTATTCAGCTTTTGGATGGTGTATAAATCTCAATTTCAAAAAATTGATCCTTTATGGCTGATTTTGTGGTCCAAGGTCACCTATCTATCTATCTATCTATCTATCTATCTATCTATCTATCTATCTATCTATGCAATGGACAGACACTGGTAAATAAACTGAACAAACAGATGTATTTATAATAGTTTGTCTCCTCTGTCTCTGGTGCACAGTTGGGTTTGTTCTTCGCTGCTTCCTCTTCCTCTATCTGTTCCTACTTTTTGACCAGTCCATCGATATATCTGAAGCTTTTTGCCACAAAGTCTTTAATCTCCTCCTGTTTTCCTGCTGTGTTTGTCAGTGTTGATGTTGAGCCGCTGCGCGGAGGGAAGGGCGCCTGACTCCGGACCACAGAGTTGGGGATGAATCCGTCAGGAGCGATCGGCCAGATGATCTTCGGGCGGTTCGGCTGCTTTATGTCCGGCAGTTTGATCGGTGGAGGCGGAGGAGGATCTGTTTGTTTGACCGTTTTCGGTGTCGGGCCCGGTGGCTGTTTTCTGCAGCAGCTCCCCCGCTGAGATCGCATCCCATCCGCCGCTGAAAACTTTTTGACGCCCTTGCTAACATCCGACCTCTTGTTCTTGCTCATGTTCAAACGTTTTCTCTGACCATAAATAAATACAAATAAATAATAGCCAGTTTAGTCCGTGAACTTAAGCAAGTGTTTAAAAGTAAACAAGACGTTTAAAAAACACTAGCAAAGACTAAATGCTCTGTTGCAGGACACTAATGGCCATTACGGCGAGACACTGCAGGTGAATAGGGTAAAAAAAATACATTGATAAATGCAAAATTATTTTGTATTACACGTTTTCTAAAATTTTGGGTTTAAATGTGCAAATGAGCAATTATTTAATTAAATATGTGTGCTAATTTGCATACATTACTAGTACAAAAATCTAAACACTGGATGAAGTCAGTTTTTAAATTCTTGTTTAAATTTTTTAACATGTTAGAGGGATTTTAGGATCTCATTTAGTCATGCCATAATTCAGAAAAAAAACTTAAAACAGACAGGACACACTATATATATATATATATATATATATATATATATATATATATATATATATATATATATATATATGTTTTTTTTTTTTTTTTTTTTTTTTACCATTTTGGTGAATAAAGTGTTGTATAAAATCAAGCTAAAAATATATGAACAAATCACTCTGTAAAAACCTTCAGGATATAGGAATACGTATGTAAAGTTGTAAAGTTTGTAAAGTTGTAAAGTAAAGTTTGGTGTGTCTAAGTGCTACTGAAGTGGAGATTTATGGAGAAAAAAACTCTTGGCCTTAAAAAATATGTATTGTAATTGAAATCTATTGACACAAATAGATAAAGAGCTATAAATTAAACACTTAACAGGTTTTTGGGGGGTTTTCTTTCCACTAGTCTGAAAAAACACTTTATGAAACACCAAAAAGCCCAAAATATCAAACTCGATAAATACATGAATAAACAGCATTTTTGCCTGCAGTGTCTCTCTCCCCTTAAATAATTTAGAGCAAAACTCTGAAGCAATTAATATAATTATTTGTGTTTTTATATCCGTTTATATCAGTTTTTTTGCAATCTGTAATAGCGAATGACTATTAAATGATTTAAAACACTGAATGAAACCTTATTTTAATTGGTCAGTCTTTTGCAATATTTATAATAACCTGTCCCTTACAAAAATTAACAACAGTTTTACTACAAATACAACAAAAACAGCCTATAACAAGGTAACCACAAACATGGTTTTACACTAATCATCAGTGTAGGGGCAACGCATCGCAAGTAACGCGAGCAAAGTAATCAGATTACTTTTTAAGTAACTAGTAATGCGTTACTTCTTAAGTTGCAAGGAAATACTTTCTTTTATTGTTTCCCACTCAAAGGAGTAGTTCACTTTCAAAACAAAAATGTACAGATAATGTACTCACCCCTTGTCATCCAAGATGTTCATGTCTTTCTTTCTTCAGTCGTAAAGAAATCATTTTGAGGAAAACTTTTCAGGATTTCTCTCCATATAGTGGACTTCAATGGTGCGCACGAGTTTGAACTTCCAAAATGCAGCTTCAAAGGGCTCTAAACGATCCCAGCCGAGGAAGAAGGGTCTTACAAATAGCATAATAAATCACAAAAGAGAGTATTTTAATCCAAAATACATGATTAAATGATAACGAAGACAGACTGTGAGGATTCTTCTATTTTTCTGCATGCTGCATTGCCAGTGAATGATAATATAAGACACACACCGGCCACTTAATTACCTTAGTCTTTTGGTCTAGATGTCTGAGGTTTTATTTGATAGGTTTGATGACTTTATTGTTCTTCTACAACACAGAGAAAGAATCTGGGACAAATGCGAGAGACAAATGTGTGGGACATGTGCGTGACTTCAGTCCCGTCTGATTGGTGTCTTGGGGGCTCCATAAAAGGAGACAGTATTAGGAGTCAAAGAGGCTCCTGAGAAGAGAAGAAACACCGCAGCGTCAGGAAGAGCTGAAGAACATCATGGTGACACGCACTAGATGAAATGAAGACATGAGACGTCTGTGGATGTAGAATACAAACCTGTCACTGCAAAACACAGACAATGTGAGTTTACTGAGCTAGACTTCAAACCCCGGACCTCACCGTGTCTTATTGCTGGACTTTAGAAATACAATTGATTTTTGATGCATCTGTAACTGTAATATAATGTAAATATCACAATCTAGATTTTGTTTCTCTTTCCTAGATTGTTTGTATTTGTTGGGCTGGATCAGACTGGTGAGTGAGAGGTTGTGTCTAAACTTAGTCTGGACAATAGTGTCTGTCATGATGGTGTACAGTTACAACACAGTTGGTGTGAGAAGGAACTATATATAGACTGATGTAGTGAGCGCAGTACTGGAGAGAAGGGGAATACACAAAAACAAACTTTACAAAGAAGGCCTAAAGGATCTGTCCAGTGGCTGATATTGACTGAAAACTCAAATGATTCTTCAATCAGATATTAATTTCTATTGTGCCTCTAAATGACTATATTTTGTTCTTTTGGAGTGTGTTCTTGTCTTAGATCCATGAGGCCATTCTTCTCTTCTTGTCATGGGCAACTACGCGTTCACTGCGGGTGAGACAGCCGTCATGCTCTTCAATTACATTTCAACTCTTTAAATAAGATTATTGATTGGTGCTTGGTGTATTTGTTTTGCATTTGTTTTATTTCTGCTAGAATCATAATGTATATGCTCTTAGTCTTTTTATTAAATTGGCTTGAGAAAGACAATTACTCAAATGCTATTTAAACTTAATGTTCTACTTCTTCTTCTGAGACTCAAATTTCTGTCTGCTGCTCCTCCTCGAGCTTTAACTCTTCAAACTCCAAACTCAGTCCAGATCTTCAGACTGATCCGACTCCAGGTGCTGGATCTTTTCCAACTGATCCGACTCACGCTTTTCCTTAAAATGACCTGAATCCCTTGAGACTCAATCAAGCATCCCTTCTGTCCACTATATTTCTAATACATTTAAACACATTCAAACTAACTTGCTAATTATGCTAGTAACTTGCTAGTAACACGCTAATCATGCTAGAATCATGTTAACAACAAATGCTAGTAACTTGTTAATCATGCTAACAACATGCTACTCATGTTAAAACATGCTAGCATCATGCTAATAAATTGCTAATCATGCTAGAATCATGCTAAAACATGTTAGCAACATGATAATAAATTGCTAATCATGCTAGAATCATGCTAACAACATGCTAGTAACATGCTGCTCGTGGTAAAACATGTTAGTAACATGCTAATAAATTGCTAATCATGCTAGAATCATGCTAACAACATGCTAGTAAATGGCCACTCATGCTAGAAACATGCTAATCAATTGCTAATTATGTTAGAAACATGCTAGCAACAAGCTAGTAACATGCTAATCATGATAAACTCTTGTTAGCAACATGCTAGTAACATGCTAATCATGATAGAATCATGCTACAACATGCTAGTAACTTGCAAATTATGTTAACAATATGCTAGTAACATGCAGCATGCTAGTCACATGCTAATCATGCTAGAAATATGCTAACAACATGTTAGTAACTTGCTAATAACACTAGCAACATGCTATTGGCATGATAATCATGTTTGAATCATGTTAACAACATGCCAGTAACAGGTTACTCATGCTAGAAACATGCTAGTACCATGCTAATCAGTTGCTAATCATGTTAGAATCATGCTAACAACATGCTAGTAACATTCTAATAATGCTAAAAACCTGCTAACATGTTAATCATGCTAGAAACATGCTAGTAACTTGCTATCTGTCTATATATCTATCTATCAAACTTTAAGGTCTAAAACTACTTTAAACTTTAAACTATTTCAGACTAAAAAAAGGTCAAACTTAATTATAACTTTTGTAACTTTTTAAACTTTCTGGTCCAGTTTTCTCAAGCCACTTTAAAGTTTGTTTATAGCCTTGAATATGTAATATAATTTGTAAGGACGGTGATTCATAAGTTCTATAGTTTGGCCAGTGGCAATTAACTGTGTGTCCATCATTTTCCACATTTTGTGTCTGGTGTCACAGATGTTGAAGATTTCAAGTCCATAGTGTCAACTCTAGAGAGCCAGCGTATTCTGTCTGAACGCAGCCGACTGGAGAACACACCGTCACTGAATAATGTCAGTAAGTGATATTAAATGACCGACCGCATGAACAACCCCTGACATTTGAGTTATCATGCATTAACCGCTGTCATCCAAACCTGCTGTAGGTTCTCATATAGACACAACGTTTGCCGGACAGACACTGTGTCAGGATGTCCTTGAGTTATATTTAACTGTTCACTGTTAATTGGTGTGTAAGTCACATATGGTACACATCCTAACAACTCACACATTGCACTGACTAATGCTGGACAGTAGAGTGATCTTTCATAAATCATTAAATCACACTATTACTGCAATAAAACTGTGTTTAAGATCAGAGATAAGACACATTTTAAAACTTAAAACTGAAGAGAATAATATCTCATGCACTATGAAGATATTAAGTGTTTTATGTTTATTACTTCTTTTTGCAGGCTGTTGAGGAACAAACAGGACAGGAAATGAATGAAGTCAATCAGGAACCAGATTTGCTGGCCCTCAAGTTTCTTTATAATAACACAGATGAACCCAAAGACACCACAGTGAGTCTGTTACGAATAAAAACAGTGGATTTTCTGTCGGTCCAATGCTTTAGAAGTGCATTAGCTTGAGGTATCCCCAAGATATAAGTTCATATTTCAGTAATTTATGTTTTTTTTCCCTGATTTTGGTTAATGCTCAAATGGCATGCAGGCAAACAGAAAAAATATACAGTTGAGATCAAATATTTACATACACCTTGCAGAATCTGCAAAATGTTTATTTTTTTACTAAAATAACAGAAATCATAAAAAATGCATGCTATTTTTTTATATTTATATTTTATTTTATATTTTACAATCCTACATAAAATAGGATTATCGGTCATGATATAAAGCATTTTTATGGTTTAATAATTTAATAGCATTTAAAGTAAGTTTTTGTCAGAGCCTTTGTAATTCTTAATTCTGACATTATTTTTAATTACGACACCAGACATAAATAAGTACAGGTTCAAAATATTAGTTATTGGTCTGCTTGATCTGTAACCACATAAAAACACATATCGGTCGACCCCTAATATAAAACAATAGTGGATTTAACATCTAATGCTAAAATCTATGTTTTAATTTAACCTCCTTTTTTAATACTTTGGATAGTTTAAAAATAATTTTATATTGCATAACTATTATACTGAATGAATTAAATGACCAGGTTAATATCTATATTTGTAGTGTTTAACTGGTTGAGGTTGATGTAGGATTTTTAAAAAGTCATTAGTAATAAGTCATGCAATTTTTTTTAAATAGAGTAATTAGTTACAGCAATCAAATTCCACTGTTGAAGATGTAATTAGTAGCTAGTAATGACCTTTTTAGAGTAACTTACTCAACACTGCCTATTAGGCTTTTGCAGCCCCTGGCAGTCTAAGGGCCCCTAGAGGACAAACCGCTTACTGCAGTGTTTGTGTTTCAGGAGCCTGTCAGCAGCTCTTCTTCTGGCACAACAAGCATGTCTCCTCTCCCGGCGTATCTCGCGGCTGCCCTCTCGGCATCATTAGCCACTAAGCCCAGAGCGGCTCCTCAGGGCCCCGCCACCATGGAGCAGATGAGGGCCGACCTCAGAGAGCTACGAGATGAACTGGACACGATGAAGACTCAGCATAAGTACGTGTAACATGATGAACACATGCTGTTTTGTGATTCTCACCCTTATATTTCTGTAAATGTCACACCTTTGTGTTTCAGAAAAGAGATCAAACTGCTCATGAATGAACTGGATGAAGAAAAGAAGATGCGTTTGTCACTGCAAGTAAGTCAAGAGCCTCTAGATGTTACACAGTTTCATTCAAGAGCAGTGTTGGGGAAAGTAATGGCACAATATTACATTACTCCATTAAAAAAAGTTATTAAAATGTGTTACTTAGTTACTTTTTTATGGAAAAGTAACGCATTACGTTACTTTTTGCCACTGGGCTAGACTTTTTTGTTTTTTAAGGCGAGACACTACAGGTGGATAGGGTAAAAAAAATTACTTGATTGATTACTTTGATAATTGCAAACATTTTTTGCATTACAAGTTTTCTAAAATGTTAGGTTTAAATATGCAAATGATGCATTATTTCATGAAATATGCACTAATTTGCATACATTTCTGGTACAAAAATCTAAACACTGGATGAAGTCATTTTCAAAATTCTTATATATATATATATATATATACACAGTGAGGTCGATAAGTATTTGATCATGGAGGGGTCTACAATTTTCAGCGTAGGTGCATTTCCACTGTGAGAGACAGAATCTTAAAATGAAATCACATTGTATGATTTTTTAACAATTTATTTGTAATTTACTGTGTCAAATAAGTATTTGATCACCTGAGTCAAAAAATGTTAATATTTGGTACAGAAGCCTTTGTTAACAATTCCAGAGGTCAAACGGTTCCTGTAGTTCTTCAGCAGGTTTGCACACACTGCAGGAGGGATTTTGGTCCACTCCTTCATACAGATCTTCTCTAGATCTGTCAGGTTTCGGGGCTGTCGCTGAGCAACACAGAGTTTCAGCTCCCTCCAAAGATGTTCTATTGGATTTAGGTTTGGAGACTGGCTAGGCCACTCCAGAACCTTGTTATGCTTCTTACGGAGCCACTCCTTGGTTTTCCTGGCTGTGTGCTTTGGGTCATTGTCATGTTGGAAGACCCACCTACTAATTTAGAATCGTGAGCAGAGTGTAGTTGGACTATTTAAAAGCAAAATAACAGGTCTTTTTAACAAATATATTGTTTAAAAAAATCATACAATGTGATTTCCGGATTTTTATTTTTAGATTCTGTCTCTCACAGTGGAAATGCACCTATGCTGAAAATTGTAGACCCCTCCATGATTTCTAAGTAAGAGAACTTGCTAAATCACAGGGTGATCAAATATTTATTGACCTCACTGTATTTTTTTTACAGAGGGTTTTTTACAGATCTAATTTTTGTCTCTCCATAGTTCAGAAAATACATAAAACAGACAGAAAACAATGTATTTTCACATTTTTTGGAGGGAATAAAATGTTGTATATAATCAAGCAAGTTATATATGAAAAAATCCCTCTGTAAAAACCTTCATGATTTAGACAGGAATAAAAATGTAAAGTCTGGTGTGTGTAAGTGCTACTGAAGTGGAGATTTATGGCAAAACTCATTTTAAGAAAACAGCCTTTAAAAATACGTATTGTAATTGAAATCTATTGACACAAATAGATAAAGTGCTATAAAAGAAACACTTACCAGTGTCTTTTGGGTGTTTTCTTTGCACTAGTCTGAAAAAAACACTGTGAAAAACCAAAAAGCCCAAAATCTCAAACTTGACAGGTGTATGAAAAATGTTTTTTTTCTGCAGTGTCTCCCCTTAAAGATCAAAAACCCCAAAGTAATATTTTTGGCAACTGTAAAGGCATAAATAAATTGGAAAACAGAGTAACTTGCATTACCTATTTTGAAAAATGAAACTATTATTAGATATTTTGTTGCAAAGTTAACAATAATGTGTTACTTTATTAGTTACTATTTTGAAAAGTAATTTGATTACATAACTTGCATTATTTGTAATTTGTTACCTCCAAGACTGTTTAAGAAATGTTTTTCCATAAAGTATTTATTTACCTTTCCATGAATGTTCACTTGTGCTCTTTCACATCAGATTGAAGTAGAACGTCTTAAGAAACACATGTTCAAGTGAGCCATCTCTGAGGACTTCACACATACAGATACGCCTCTGAGAGTCTGAAATGCCAAACTCAAGTGCAATGAAGAACTTCCAAAGACTGAGGAAAACTCTCGAGAATTTGTATCCAGACTCACTGCCACTATGGGTTACATAAAGTACTGTTTTGGTTTTAAACCATGAATGATGCCTGAAAAAAGAGAGCATCCTGTAGTTTTAATCAAATGCACTGATTGCTTAGACTAATTAACATCAGACCTTACATTGAATTTCATCTTTAGATATATCAGTTGTTTTTCTTGTTGTGTGAAGGAGGATTCTAAAGCTTGAAGAATACTGTTAGGAAGACTTTTTTCACCAGGGATGCATTTATTTGATTAAAAATGCAGTAAAAATTGTGAAATATTATTAGTTTAAAATAGCTGTTTTCTATGTGAGTATCTGTTGAATGTAATCGATTGCTGTGATCAGAGCTGAACTTTCAGCATCATTACCGCAGTCTTCAGTTTCTTCAGAAACCATTCTAATATGCTGATTTGCTGCATCAGTATTGAAAACAGCTGTGCTACTTAATGGAAACTGTGATACATTTATTTATTCTGATGAATAGGAAGTTCAGTAGAACTTGCATTTTTTGAAAATATTTTTTTGTTACATTGTAAATGTCTCTTGATCAATTGAAAAAACAAAAAGTTACTGGACAACCAAGTTTTAAATAGTGGCATGTGATGTAATGTATTTACATTGCAAATATATGTATACATCTTAGATGGATTTAGTCAAAAAGTGAGGAATTTTATGTAAAAAAGGGGTCCCGTAAGAAAAAGACTATTAACTACAGCAATATCATAAATGAGGCAAAAAAATGAAAATATATATTTAGAAAAATATTTATTTACATTACATAAAAACAAACCTTCATGAAGAAAACAAACAGTAAATCACAGTTCTGAAGGGACAACACTGACCCAAAACAAACCACTTTAGATCACTTCAGAAGTTAAAGACTATGAACGACAGCTAAGAGAGGCAGAGGTCTGGTGTTGGAATCTCAAAAGTTGGAGTCTTCACAGGGAATCGGTCTGAACGTCACATCTTTATTTTCCTCCAGCAGGAGATCATAGCGACACAGAGGCCTGTTGAAATGCAGAACAGCAGTTTAGTGACATTCAGTTGAATTAAACCATAAGAGATTTGTGGCTGGTCTTTGTCTCTGTTCTATTTAAGATGTGTACTGACTAGCGTTAGTTTAATTTTTATGTCTGAACAGTTCATGTGAATAAAATGCTCCGTTGCTGCTTCAATTTATACTGGCAATGTGACTTTGAATCTAGCCTGTGAGATTTCCCAATGCTGTTTTTTAAAGTTAAATACACTAAAAATTGTGAAATATTATTTTAGTTTAGAATAATTTGTTTTCTGTGTAAATATCTGTTAAAATGTAATTCATTTCTGTGATGCAAAGCTGAATTTTCAGCATCATTACTTGCCTTCAGTGTCACATGATCCTTCAGAAATCATTCTAAGATGCTGATTTGCTACTCAAGAAACATTTCTGATTATTATCAATGTTGAAAACAGTTGTGCTGCACAATACTTTTGTGGAAACTATGATACATTTTATTTTTAAAAACAAAACTAACACTAGCTTCTCCATTCTTTTTCTATTCTATCTGTTTTCTGTTCATTATATAATTAACAAAAAAAAAAAACTTTCTAGAGACTTGTCATAGCACTTGCATATCATTGTTGATTTTGATTGCTTCTTGTCCTCATTTGTAAGTTGCTTTGAATAAATGCATCTGCTAAATGACTAAATGTAAATGTACAAAGTTCAATAGAGCAGCGTTTATTTAAAGTAGAATTCTTTTGTAACATTATAAATGTCTTTACTCTCACTTTTGATAAATTCAATGCATCCTTGAAGAATAAAAGCATTAATTTCTTTAACAAAACAAAAAACATTTGAGCATGTTTGATGTCATTTCCATCATAAAACATCTCATTTTAATGTACGTTCTGTTTGAATTGGAGCACAAAAATTGTTTTAAAATCTGGATTTTTAACACATAACAACTTATGAGTTTTTCCTCATAATTTGGTCTGAAGTTTTGTAATATGTGACCCTGCACCACAAAAGCAGTTATAAGGGGCGATTTTTTGAAATTGAGATTTATACAGCATCTGAAATCTAATTAAATAAGCTTTACATTGTTGTATGGTTTGTTAGCATAGGAATTTGAATATCTGGAATCTGAGGGTGCAAAAAATCTAAATACTGAGAAAATCGCCTTTAAAGTCGTTCAAATTAAGTTTTTAGCAATGCATATTACTAATCAAAAAATAAGTTTTGATATATTTACAGTAGGACATTTACATGGAACATGATCTTAACATCCTAATAATTTTTGGCGTAAAAGAAAAATCGATAATTTTGACCCGTAAAATGAATTTTTAGCTATTGCTACAAATATACCTGTGCTACTTAAGACTGGTTTTGTGGTGCATGGTCACATATAGTGAACAGTTCATAAAGAGTGGCTCCAGTCCTTATTGATGTACAAGAACAGCTCAGACATGAATGAAAAGAAACAGAACCTGAGGTTGTTCTGTAGAGGAGTGAGGCGGATGCTCAGGAGCCGCAGTTTCTTGCGAGGCCGCAGTCCTTTTCCCGTACAGAACTTCAGCGAGATCTCTTTAACAGGCTGGATGTCTCTGTCAAACTGAGCCAGAAGACTGCTCTCCACAAACCTCTCAAACATCAGATATTTACTGGGAGAAGATGACAAACATCAGCATCCAAAAGATCAACCTGGAGCTTATCTTTCATAAAGACATATCAAATACAAGATGAAGACTACTTACTGGTTGAGCTCAACTTGCGTCTCTTCCCGTCCGTTGCTTAATTTAATTGTTAAATATCCCCAGTGTGTTTTCTGGTTCCACGTGACAACATCAACCTTGTAACCGAACTCTGGTGGAGTCAAAGATTACATAAAACTGTTACATCTACAGTCAAGCCTGAAATTCACACCCCTGGCAAATTCTGACTTAAAGTTCCTTTTATTCAACCAGCAAGTTATTTTTTTGGACCGGGAATGACACAGACGTCTCCCAACAGATTATAAGACGATGTACAAGAGGCATCATTGTGGAAAAAAATATTTCTCAGCTTTTATTTACATTTGACAAAAAAGTGTCATGTCCAAAATTATTCATACCCTTCTTAATAATTAATAGAAAAGCCTTGATTGGCTATTACAGCAATCAAACGCTGGTGTTCTTAGGGTTGAAGGCTCCAAATGAAGGCTACATCATTGTGGCCAAACTTGTCTCAGCCATGACTGTCCACAAACCAACAGCAGAGAGCTTCTGTGTTTCACCTGTTGAGTTGATTAAAACAGCTGTTCCCAATCAATCAGGGTAATTAGGATGCTTTAGAACAGCTTGGACTATTTGGAATGGAATGTACATCGTCTTATCATCTTTTGGGAGAAGTCTGTGTCATTTCTGGTGAAAACAAACTTGCTGGTTGAATAAAAGAAACTTTAAGTCAGAATTTGTCAGGGGTATGAATAATTTCGGGCTTGACTGTATCAAAAATCTGCTCGCATCTGATATGTAATTAAAATGCCGTAAAGAGATGCTCACTGCAGAATGGAGACTCTTTATTAGTTTGGAAATACGTCCTGGTTTGATTGAGCTGCAAAAGTGTGTCCTTCCACTGTATGGCATCATAACCTAAACAATGCAATCAAACATGAACATGTCTGTCTCAGAACAGGAGACTGATCATCTGAAACTCAGTGTTTGGAGTTTACCAAAAACAGGGCATCCAGCGGTCTGAAACTTCCCACAGTCCATGCACTTCCCGTCCAGGAAGTGTGTGTAGGAGTCACAGGGGTAGGCGATGATGGGACAGGAGCCGTTCACGGAGCTCATGTAGAGAAACACTGACCTCTGATGGTCGCACTTGAAATACTGGGAGCCTGTTGAACATTAGACAGGAGTTTAAAATGTACAGACTTCTGCAGTGTAGAAATACATACATTATGAAATAGGTTGCATAGAGCAACTTATACAATATTCGATGATGAAGCACAAAAAAAGTCTTATATAGCACGGGTATATTTGTAGCAATAGCCAAAAATACATTGCATGGGTCAAAATTATCTATTTTTCTTTTATGCAAAAAAAATCATTAGAATATTAAGATCATGTTCCATGAAGATATTTTGTGAATTTTTCTACCATAAATATATCAAAACTTAATTTTTGATTAGTAATATGCATTGCTAAGAACTTAATTTGGACAACTTTAAAGGCAATTTCTCAATATTTAGATTTTTTTGAACCCTTAGATTCCAGATTTTCAAATAGTTGCATCTCAGCCAAATATTGTCCATTGTCTAAAACCATGCATCAATGGAAAGCTTATTTATTTAGCTTTCTGATGCTGTTTAAATCTCAATTTTAATAAAATGACCCTTATGACTGGTTTTGTGGTCCAGGGTCACATATATGCAATAGGAAGAAAATGCTGAGCATCATGTTAGTCTGATGCATGAAGATATCATTTATTTAGTATGTGAGTAGCATCTTGTAAGTAATTCTGATATAACTTCTTATAGTTTTATATGCTTTACATTTGAAAATTTAGAGAACTCTGGTTGAAAAGCAAGTTAAAAAAAAAAATAATAATAAAAGACTAAAAATGCATGTTATTTTTTATTTTTTTGACAAGCATTTTTAAGTTAGAAAAGTACACAGAAATACAAACTGCTGTTCAAAATTTTGAGATCACTAGATTTATGTTTTTAAAGATGTTTCTTATGCACATCAATGCTGTATTTAACTGATTAAAAATACTGAAAAACAGTAATATCGTGAAATATTATTACAATTTAAAATACGTTTTTAGTTTTAATATACTTCAAAATTTAATTTATGTTTAACAACATACACGAAGGTTCAAAAGTGTGGGTTCTTTTATTTTGTATTAATTAATTTTTTTATTAATACTTTTATTCAGCAAGGATGTTTAAAACCAATTAAAAAGTGATAGTACCAACTTATATTGTTATATATAAGAATTAATGCTTTTCTTTTAAACTTTTAATTAATCAAATTATCCAGAAAAAGAGCAGCAAATCAGTATATTAGAATGATTTCTGAAGTAACACTGAAGACTGGAGTAATGATGCTGAAAATTCAGCTGTGCAACACAGAAATCAATTACATTTGAACAGATATTCACAGAATTTAGAATTATTCTAAATTAAAATAACATTTCACAATTTTTACTGTATTTAACTTTAAAAAAAACGTCACTGAACATGTGATTAGGAAATGTGACAGGCTAGATTCAAAGTCACACTGCCAATATGAATTAAAGCAGTAGTACTCTCTTTTATTCACATCAACTATTCAGACATAAAAATTTAACTGATGCTTGTCAGAAACATCTTAAATAGAACAGAAACAAAGACCAGCATATACTTGACAGCCACAAAAACTCTTTCTGTATTTTTGATCAAATAAATGCAGCCTTGATAAGCACATAAGACGTCTTTAAGAAAAATTAAAAATCTTATTGATCCCAAACTTTTGAATGGCTGTGTGTGCAATATTACCTTTTTAATTAAGGTTACATTAAATGCTATTAAAATGGTCAAAAGCTGACCTGAGAAGATAGTTTTGGGGCATCCAGGCTGATCCGCTCCACCGTTTGCATAGTAGTCGATGTGACCCAGAAGTTCACGATAGCCCAACGCTGCAAGGAAATAAGAGTTAACTAAGTCTAGATTGTCATTTTGTCTAATGCAGCGGGTGTTTGCATATGGAAACGTCACTGCTGCGAATCAAAAACCTCATCTCAGTGAGAGAAACACACCGTCCATGTCTGTGTGCAGGGCCTCCACAAACTGGGCATCAGACGGATCCAGACGTTCACTGGGAGGACGACCGTTAAACTCCGGCCCCGCTGGATCCAGAGCTGATTGAGACACGGAAAAACCATAACCGGACTGAAACAAACAACAGCTCAAAGCTTCAGGAGAATGAATGAATCTCACCTGTTATTCTGCCAATCTTTCCATTAAAATTGGCCCCAGTGAAACCTGAGATGTGGGCCCCTAAACTGACGCCGATCATGTGTATGGAGCTGAGATCGGCCCCGTTGTCCTGTAATATCAACACACAAATCTCAGAGGAATACATGTACATTTTGAAATTTTAAACTTCTCTATAATTTACACTCAGTACGTAATTACTGCAAACTGTTTTAATGTACCACAATACTGAGGTGCAGAATGTTGCATCTATTTGCAATAAGTATTATAAATATCAGAAAATCCTGCTATTTCAACAGAGTGCAAATATAATCTACACCCATTTTCACTTTGTGCAAATAGCCACTGACTTTTTTCAGTTCAGTTCAGTTCAGTTCCAACCCTGATCAAACACAGCTGCACTGCAAAAAATGCTTTTCTTACTTAGATTTTTCATCTTGTTTCCAGCCAAAATATCTGAAAATTCTTAAATCAAGAAGCATTTTCTAGACGAGTAAAAATGATTGTCTTGTTTTCAGAAAAAACAAGACAAAATTAAGTGATTTTTTGTTTAGAACAAGCAAAATAATCTGCCAATGGGGTAAGAAAAAAAATCTTATTTCAAACAGAAAACAGGATTATTTTTCCTACCCCATTGGCAGATTTTTTTGCCTGTTTCAAGCAAAAACACACTTAATTTTGACTATTGTTTTCTGAAAACAAGACAATCATTTTTACTCATCTAGAAAATCCTTCTTGATTTACGAATTTTTAGATATTTTGGCTGGAAACAAGACGTCTTTAAAAAACATTAAAAATCGTACTGATCCCGAACTTTTGAATAGCTGTGTGTGCAAAATTACCTTTTTAATCAAGTTTACATTAAATTCTATTAAAATGGTAAAAAGCTGACCTGGGAAGATACTTTTGGGGCAATTTTTAGTTATTTTGGCTGGAAACAAGACAAAAAAATCTAAGCTAGAACACAGAAAAAAAACACAGATTTCATGGAATGACCAATAAAAAAAAAAATCACTTGCTGTTTGTTTATTCAAGTCTCCACCTGAGTAAGTTAATGACTAACGCACAGCTATAAAATGTCTGCACGCCTCACCTGTGCACAAACAAACCTGATACCTGTGCTCAAGATCCATATAGGGGCTCATATCACATATTTATTTCTTTATCTATTTCTTTATTTTTCCATGAGGTAGTAGTTTGTTTCACAACCACTTTCCAGCTTATTCCTGAGATAGGGTTATGTCTCTCTTTAGAAAACATTAAATAAATATAGATACAGTACTGGGCAAAAGTCTTAGGCCACTAGTATTTTCAGCAGCTAAAATGGTTTTAAGTCAGGAATTGTTATCTTTTGCTGTAGTGTGTCAGTAGAAAATATCAGTTTGCATTTCCAAATATTCATTTTGCAATTAATTGTAATAATCCAGTGAGATTTTAGTTTGCACAAGGAGTCTGAAAACAGCCAGAGCTCCACACAGAGATCTGATCTCATCCTCATCCAGTCTGTCTGGAATCACATGAAGAAACACAACAAACTGAGAATAAATCCAGAAGAACTGTGGCAACATCTCCAAGATGCTTCAAGAGACCTATCGCTACCTGAAAAACTATGTGCAAGTGTATCTAGGGAGAAAGCTGCTTTAAACTCAAAGGATGCTCACACCAGATGTTGATTTAATTTAGTTAATAGAAGTTCATTGATTAATAAAATCTATTTATGACATTATATACAACAGCCTTTTTTACACAAGCTCCTATTACTTTTAAAAGTACTGTAGCTTTGCAGGTTTCTTGAAGATGTTGCCACAGTTCTTCTGGATTTAGTCTCAGTTTGTTGTGTTTCTTCATGTGGCAAACTAAAATCTCA
Organism: Garra rufa; assembly: GCF_049309525.1. Taxonomy (NCBI): domain Eukaryota; kingdom Metazoa; phylum Chordata; class Actinopteri; order Cypriniformes; family Cyprinidae; genus Garra; species Garra rufa. Next base: position 14,336,933 of record NC_133379.1, on the reverse strand, counting down.
CTGGATTATTACAGTTAGTGGCAAAATGAATATTTGGAAATGTAAACTGATATTTTCTACTGACACACTACAGCAAAAGATAGAAATGACTGACTTAAAACCATTTTAGCTGCTCAAAATTCTAGTGGCCTAAGACTTTTGCCCAGTACTGTATCTATATTTATTTAGTGTTTTCTATAGAGAGACATAACCCTAGCTCAGGAATAAGCTGGAAAGTTGTTGTGAAACAAACTACTAACTCATGGAAAAATAAAGAAATAGATAAAGAAATAAATATGTGATATGATCCCTTTGATTTATTACAGAAACGATTTAATTTTGAGGTGGATCTGTGTGGTTTTTATTCTTCTTTTCCTGAAATGCTTGATCACCTATTCTTTTATTGTGAGGTTACTTCTAATGTCTGGGTTGATATTCATAGCTGGTTATCAATAAAAATGGAAAAATATGTCTTCATTTGTCATGCAAGATATCCTTTTTTTTTTTTTTTTTTTTTAAGTGTGATCAAAATTCTATTTTTTCAGATATTGTTAACTTTGTTTGATTGTTGGGTAAATATCATATTCATGTATGTAAATGGAAAAAATGTAAGCCCTCACTGTAAAAAATGACGGTAAAAAGCTGTAAAAATGCTACGGTAAAAACCTGTGAAACGGTTAACGGTGAGTTCGCCTTCTATATACAGTGAAAAACTGTGCATGTAATTTTACAGGAGCATACCGTTTTTGGAAATGAAAAAGAACGTACAATTTACAATGAATAACCGTAAATTGACATTCCCAGAATTTCCTGTTTTTTATTTTTTTTATTTGATGTTTTTTTTTTTTTTTGTTGAAATAACTTTTTCTTCTTAGTTTTTTCTTGGCAGTTTTTTACATTACACTGCAAAAAATGCTTTTCTTACTTAGATTTTTTGTCTTGTTTCCAGCCAAAATATCTAAACATTCTTGAAACAGGAAGGATTTTTTAGCCAAGTAAAAATTATTGTTTTGTTTTTAGTAAAAACAAGTCACAATTAAGTGAGTTTTTGCTTAAAACAAGTAAAATAATCTGCCAATGGGGTAAGAATAAAAATCTTATTTCAAGCAGACAACTAGATTATTTTTCTTACCCCATTGACAGATTATTTTACTTGTTTTAAGCAAAAACTCACTTAATTTTTTACTTGTTTTTACTAAAAACAAGACAATAATTTTTACTTGGCTAAAAAAATCCTTCCTGTTACAAGAATGTTTAGATATCTTGGCTGGAAACAAGACAGAAATCTAAGTACACTGCAAAAAATGCTTTTCTAGCTTAGGTTTTTTGTCTTGTTTCCAGCCAAAATATCTACAAATTCTTAAATCAAGAAGGATTTTCTAGACAAGTAAAAATGATTGTCTTGTTTTCAGCAAAAAAAAAAAAAGAGTCAAAATTAAGTGCATTTCTGCTTTAAACAAGCTAATAAGCTGCCAATGGGGTAAGAAAAATAATCTTGTTTTCTGTTTGAAATAAGATTTTTTTTCTTACCCCATTGGCAGATTATTTTGCTTGTTCTAAGCAAAAACTCACTGAATTTTGACCTGTTTTTTTATTAAAACAAGAAAATCATTTTTACTTGTCTAGAAAATCCTTCTTGATTCAAGAATTTGTAGATATTTTGGCTGAAAACAAGACAAAAAATCTTAATAAGAAAAACATTTTTTGCAGTGTAATACTAAACTGATTGGTTGTAAAGCTGTTCTCTGTTAATTGCACTGAAATTTTTTTACCTTCATTTTCTGGATGAGCTCAGTAAGCTTTGCAGCCACCTTACGAGTGTTATCCACCACTTTCCAGTAGTTTATGTTGGTGGCTCCTCGGTTCCAGTCCACCACGATGGCATTCATGTCACGACGGTTCAGAAGAGACTTCACGAACTTGTTCAGCCAGACGGGAGGAGAGCCGGTGGGCCGATAGCCGTGGATGAGGAAGGTGGTGGGAGAGCTGAGGTTGAACTGAAGGTTGATGAAGGGCTCTGTGTGGGACAGCAGCTGACCGCAGGACGGGTCGCTCCGTGTGTACAACAGTAACCTCACCTTCAGAGACGTCCCAGACAGAGAGTGTTTCAGGTCCAGGTCTGTCATCTCCTCACATTCTGGATCAGCTGCAGGGAGAAAACAGACTGAGTTTCAAGGCTTCTGCTTTTCTCTGTTGTACACGTCTAAAACAGGTTGATTTAAAGAAGTGGTTCACTTTCAAAGCCAAAATGTACTGTACTATTGTACTTTAATTAAAGTTTTTAATTATACTTTTATATTGAGTAAATAACAGGGTAATTTTAATTTTTGTGTGAACTAACCCTATAATTCACCCTTTCAGAAAATCAGAGCAGACAGTCTTAAACTCATGGCATTAAATGTCGCATGCACTGCAAAACATGACTACCTTCATCAGTATTTTTGTGTAACTTTTTACAGTGTAATTAATCACACATTTTTTACTGAAATGAATCCAACCTTACATTAAAGTTTTTAATTATACTTTTATATTGCAAAAATGCCACATGCGATCTTCAAATTAATATAGAAACAACATAAAGAAAGTATATATAGTTCATTTTTACAGTAACATTTCTCATTACCATTTAGTTTAACTTGAGCACTGCAAAAATATCTACAAATTCTTAAATCAAGAAGGATTTTCTAGACAAGTACAAATTATTGTCTTGTTTTCAGTAAAAACAAGTCAAAATGAAGTGAGTTTTTGTTTGGCACAAGCTAAATAATCTGCCAATGGGGTAAGAAAAATAATCTAGTTTTCTGTTTGAAATAAGATTGTTTTTCTTACCCCATTGGCAGATTATTTAGCTTGTTCTAAGCAAAAACTCACTTCATTTTGACTTTTTTTTTTCTGAAAACAAGACAATAATTTTTACTCATCTAGAAAATCCACCTTGATTTCAGAATTTTTAGATATTTTGGCTGGAAACAAGACAAAAAAATCTAAGCTAGAAAAGCATTTTTTGCAGTGCATCCAAGATGTCTTGTCTAAAGAAATTATGTTTTTTGAGGAAAAAAAACATTTCAGGAATTTTCTCCATACAGTATAGTGGACTTCTATGGTGCCCCGAGTTTGAACTTCCAAAATGCATCTTCATAGGACTTCATGATCCCAGCCGAGGAAGGAGGGTCTTATCTAGCAAAAGTATTGGTCTTTGAAACTGGATTTTGGAAGTTCAAACTCGGGGCACCATAGAAGTCCACTATATGGTGAGAAATCCTAAAATATTTTCCTCAAAAAACAATTTCTTTAAGCCAAAACTAAAGCAATAAATTGAAGGGAACACATTTTAATTTGAAGTAAAAAGTAACATTACTTTCCATAAAAAGTAACTAAGTAACCCAATTAGTTACCTTTTAAAGAAGTAACACAATATTGTAATCCATTACTTATAAAAGTAACTTTCCCCAACACCACAAATGGCGAAATGTGATCATTCACTCATCTCACTGCACAAAAACAGATTCAGTATTTCTCAAAATTAATAAAAAGAGTGAAATGCAAACTCACAAGCACAAATATCTTTAATGTATTTAATCACATTTTTTAAACAATGTCTTTGCGGGAATGCTTGTTTTTGGCATAAAAAGCCCAGCCCAGATGATAAAAAGTAACACAAAAGTAACATTACTTTTCATAAAAAGTAACTAAGTAACTCAAATTAGTTACTTATAAAAGTAACTTTCCCCAACACGACAAATGGCCAAACATACATTCTACTTACATCTACACTGGATGAAAATAAATGGAAAAGAGGTGTGTGTGTGTGTGTGTGTGTGTGTGTGTGTGTGTGTGTGTGTGTGTGTGTGTGTGTGTGTGTGTGTGTTTTGGCATTTACAGCAAAAGTGGGACTAATAGTCCTTCTGTGGAGGTCATGTATTGTGAGTAAGACAGAAACTCTGTTTCTCGCAGCTGACTGTCTCACAGTGTTTCAGGCCGCGATGGTTAACCACAATGAATTGTATGTTTTTGGAAGAATGTCATGTGGTTTCTTCTAACTTTAGTTAACTAAACAGTTTATACCAAGGCAGAAAAGCAACACGGATGTGGATGAACTTTACCTGCGTGAGCGTCAAACAGCAGCAGAGTTACACAGATGAGCCTCCATAAGAGCGTCCTGCAGACCTGCAACCACACAACAAACACACACCTCAGACAGGATCTCACACTCCTCTCATTTCAGCAGCTTCTCTCTCACTTTAAATGCTGTATGGTTTTATAGAGCAGCAGGGCAAACACTTTTGCTTTCTTATTCACTGTTATAGCCCAATTGAACTATTAAGCAGTTTTTGCAAAGCCACGCATCACATATTTTGCTCATGATGAAACCACAGTTTCCAATGACCCCACGTTCACACGTACACACACAAATATACACACACACACACACACACACACACACACACACACACACACACACACACACACACACACACACACACACACACACACACACACACACACACACACACACACACACACACACACACACACACACACACACACACACACACACACACACACACACACACACACACACACACACACACACACACACACACACACGTACACACTCACACACATTAGGTTTCTGTAAATTGTAGGGACTTTTGTGGGGGGTTTTATACTTGCCCTACTATATTTTCTATTGCTGAATCCAACCCTAACCCTAAACCTACTCCACATACACTACAAAAAACATATTTGCTTTCATTAAATATTTAGATAAACATCGTTTACTATTTTTAATATTTTTTTTTCCTCATGGAGACCAAAAATTTTAGGTTTTACTATCCTTGTAGTCAGTGTTGGGGGAAACGCATTACAAGTAACGCAAGTTACGTAATAATTACTTTTTCCAATTAACTAGTAAAGTAACGCATTACTTTTTAATTGACAATTGAGTTACTTTTTCAAATATATTTTCCCCCCATTTATTGATTGAAAGCTCTCCTGTCCCCATGTTGAGAGAAATTGTGAGTAAGATGTTCCTTTAGTTCTGGAATAAATGTGAACATGCATTAATTCATCTCACTCACTAAAAAACAGATCCAGTGTTCTTCAAAATAAATAAAAACACTGAAATTCGTTATAAAAATGTGTTAAATAATACAAATATTCTGTATGTATTTAATCCCACTTTATTAACCGACGTCTTTGCTGCCGACCTTCGATGATCCAATTCATCCATACTAATAAGCAGAAATGACTAATAGATAATCTAACATTTGTTTTCCTTTTTTTGACATTTGTTCTTCTGCGGTCTACTGTACAGACAACAGTTTACTTTTCTCTAAGCCTGAGGCTTTTGGTGTGAAAAGGCTTTTACATTTGACAAAAATAGAACTTTTTATATTAAAAACAAACAAAAATGCCCTGCCCAGATTTAAAAAGTAACGCAAAAGTAACGTAACGCATTACTTTCCATAAAAAGCAACTAAGTAACGTAATCAGCTACTTTTTTAGGGAGTAACTCAATATTGTAATGCATTACTTTTAAAAGTAACTTCCCTAACACTGCAAAAAAATGCTTTTCTTACTATTTTTTTGTCTTGTTTCCAGCCAAAATATCTAAAAATTCTTAAATCAAGAAGGATTTTTTACACAAGTAAAATTATTTTCTTGTTTTCAGAAAAAAACAAGTCAAAATGAAGTGAGTTTATGCTTGTAACAAGCTTAATAATCTGCCAGTGGGATAAGAAAAATTATATTTCAAAAAGAAAACAAGATTATTTTTCTTACCCCATTGGTGGATTATTTTGCTTGTTTTAAGCTAAAACTCACTTCATTTTGACTTTTTTTTTTCTGAAAACAAGACAATCATTTATACAGTACAGACCAAAAGTTTGGACACATCTTCTCATTCAAATGAATGAGAAGGTGTGTTCAAACTTTTGGTCTGTACTGTATATTTTTCTGTTTATTAAAGTTTTTACTCTATATTTGTGCAGTTTTCAGTGGGTTTGTGATATTTTTTAAATATATATAAATTAATAAATAATTTTTTAAAATATATTTTTTAAATGCTTTTTTATATAAAATTCACTTTATAAAAGACCCACATTTCTAACTTTAATTCATGGGGATAACATGGATAATTTCACATGGTTTAGTGTACGATTTTTATCCATCTTTTGGAAAATCCAGTTTTAAAAGTAAAAAGAACAACTACAAATAACTTTTACCAGTAGGTGGCTGCAGAGCTCCACTATTTGCTATTTGACCACCTGAAAGATATTTTTTCACAAGTTTGTTCAGTTGAATTCATATCTACAGTACAGACCAAAAGTTTGGACACACCTGAATGAGAAGCTGTGTCCAAACTTTTGGTCTGTACTGTGCTTGTCTAGAAAATCCATTTGATTTAAGAATTTGTAGATATTTTGGCTGTAAATAAGACAGGAACAATGGAAGACAAGAACAAAACAAGTAAGAAAAGCATTTATTGCAGTGTAAGGTCCTCACAATAAAGCAAAAACAAAAACAAACATACACACAGATACACACTCCTACACGTTTCCATGAAACTCAATGCTGTACAAAAGGGTGTGTGCTGCTATTTTAGTATCACTGATGCACTATTATTGTTCATGTTCATATTTTGAATTAATTACGTTTTTTATTTTCAGTTTTTGTGTTTATAAGGTTTTAGTTCATTTGTGTTTGGTTTATTTGTTTTTAAATATGTTTTCATTAAGTTTTTTTTGTTGTTGTTGTTGTTAGTTTATTGTGAACTTAAACCAAACTGAAATGAAAGATTATGCTTTGGAAAATAGCTAATTTCTTTTTTTTTTCTTTTTACAGTTTATTTATTTATTTATTTATTTACTTGCTTATTTAATTTATTTTCAGTTTCAGTTTTAAAATCATTTTCCTCAAGTGTACATGTCAGCTTTTGCCAACATTTTTCATTTCTTTCAGACTGAAGGTTGTCACCAAGAGAATAAAACTAAAACATTTCCCAAGAGGAAAACAGCTTCCTAAAAACAAATAATGTTTACTATAAACATTTCTAAACAAAGTTTTCATTCAAACTGAGAAATGCAAGAAGCTTTGTGTGAGGAAGAGGTTTAGTTTTACAAAACATATAAAATATTATTACCCCAGGATCAAAACCACAGAAGCCAACAGAGATTCCCCATATTTAGCAAGAACTCCCACAAACCCTTGGTGTGTTTTTGGAGAGTCATTGTGTGTTGTGTGATGACATTTTAGGGACTGAAGCTCAAAAGAGGACAAACTGGTTTAAGCTGTTGTCATGGGGAGGGAATAAGAATGGCTTTCCTTCATAACAAGCAGAAATCACATTTATATCAAGTGTTAAATCCTCAGTTAAAACATGAAACAGCACTGAATGTGAACAAACACACAACACACAATCAAACACAGCCATGGAGTTCACATGAGCAGTGCACATAAACACACACTCAAACACACAGCACACATTGCTTCACTATCTGCAACAAGCCATATAGTTGACATGAAAGCCGTCTTACCATGTTGGACGAGTGAGGAGACGTTTCTGACAGGAAGGTTTCAGCTGTCAGGGTCGCTGACAATTCATTTGAAGACTCCAGGAAATAGTAAGGTGACACACTTTACTGAGCAGCTCCTCCTTTCACTCCTCCACAGCTCCACCCACTACTTCCACAAACACCCACCTACAGGTGGCACATTCCTGGAATCCTTCTTCTGTCTCTGCTGCATGGGAACAACAGGACTAGACAAGAAGCTCCAAACTGGTCACAATAGGGGACTGCTTTACTGTGGTGGCTTTACTTTGAGGCACATTAGTTTATTTCCAAGTTGACTAACAAAACACTGAAAAACATCTAAATATCTATAATACAATAAAAATGTTTAAAAAACATTGAAAACAGTAATTTTAAATGCTTTTCTAGCATAGATTTTTTTGTCTTGTTTCCAGACAAAATATCTAAAAATTCTTAAAACAAGAAGGATTTTCTAGACGAGTAAAAATGTTTTTTTTTTTTTTGCTTTCAGAAAAAAAACATGTGTACACTGCAAAAAAATAAATAAATAAAAAATAAATAAATAAATAAATAAAATAAATAAATGCTTTTCTTACTTAGATTTTTTGTCTTGTTTCTAAAAAATATCTAAAAATTCTTAAATCACGAAGGATTTTAAACAAGTCAAAATTAAGTGCATTTTTGCTTGAAACAAGCTAAATAATCTTCCAGTGGAGGAAGTAAAAAAATATTATTTCAAACAGAAAACAAGATTATTTTTCTTACCCCATTGGCAGATTATTTAGCTTGTTTCAGGCAAAAACTCACTTAATTTTGACTTGTTTTTTCAGAAAACAAGAAAATAATTTTTACTCGTCTAGAAAATCCTTCTTAATTTAAAACTATTTAGATATTTCGGCTGTAAACAAGACAAAAAAATCTAAGTAAGAAAAGTTTTTTTGCAGTGTATACAATCTAAATATTCATAATACAACATAAATGTTTAAAAAAACACTAAAGACATAAAATAATATTTAAAAATGTTAAACACACTATGAACATGTTCCTAAATGACTAATTAATAATGCATGACAATATGGGTGTAAGTTATATACAAATTATTGTTAAAAATGCTGCATGATTAAAAAGGTTTTTATTTGTAAAGCTCTAAAAACCATGTTTTAGTGCACTTCCTGCAAATATGGAAAAAACAAAGGGTCTGAATTAAATATGTACAGTTTTACATGGTTAGTGCAAATTGTCACATGACCAGAGCAGATTATTTCCTGTTTGCACCTTGAGAAGATAATGGCTGCATGAAAGCTCCAAAATGAAAGGCAAGTATTGTTTGTTGAAAATAAAGATATGACAAAGATTTTTGGTACACATTATCTTTAAGGTGTCTAGTATCAATATATAAATTCACATATATTCAGTTTTGTTGAGTGTGGTCACCAGTGTTTGGAGTAACGCAAGTTTAGGTAATATTATTACTTTTTCCAAGTAACTAGTAAAGTAACGCATTACTTTCTAATTGACAAGAAAATATCTGTGTTACTTTTCCCCCATTTATTGATTAAAAGCTCTCCTGTCCTCATGTTGAGAGAAATTGTGAGTAAGATGTTACTTTAGTTCTAGAATAAATGTGAACATGCATTAATTCATCTCACTCACTAAAAAACAGATACAGTGTTCTTCAAAATGAATAAAAACACTGAAATTCAACACAAACCTGCAATAATTAATATGTTCAATAACACAAATATCCTTTATGTATTTAATCCCATTTTATGAACCGATGTCTTTGCTGCCGACCTTCGATGATCCAATTCATCCATACTAATAAGCAGAAATTACTCAAGATAATCTAACATTTGTTTTCCTTTTTTTATTGCTGAAGAGTTGACATTTGTTCTTCTGTGGTCTACTGTACAGACGGAGATTTACTTTTCTCTTTTGGTGTTAAAATTCTTTTCCATTTGCCAAAAATTGAACTTTTTATATTAAAAACAAACAAGCAATCCCTGCCCAGATTTAACAAGTATCGCAAAAGTAACATAACGCATTACTTTCCATAAAAAGTAACTAAGTAACGTAATTAGTTACTTTTTTAGGGAAGAACTCAATTATGTAACGCATTACTTTTAAAAGTAACTTTCCCCAACACTGTTGGTCACAGAATGAGTAAAACATGTTGATGGTGGGATCATTTACAATATAAATCCAATGCAGTTGTTAAAATTACACTAAAATGTTGCAATGACAGAATATCGCACTAAATTAAAAAAAATCAAATGTTACAAACAATGTTACAATATTGATGTTGTAATAATATAAAAATGTAATGTTATATTTTGCAAAAAAGTAACAATTTTGAAATACATTGATGGTTGTATTTTTTAGTCTTTTATCTCAGTGTTCCTATAAATGTTGTATTTCTGTATGTTGTAGTTTTTTTATGCATAATGGTAACCCTAGAATGTGATCAAGGAGTTTAAAATAGCTGGGCTAAGATAAATAACAATTTTTATGACTGCAGAAATATGTTAATTCAGTATACACATTATCCCACTGTAAAACACAATTTTTCAAAAACCTTTCCAAAAATTTTTGGTTAAAAAATTATTTTTTTATATTGTTTCAAAGGGTTACTAATGACACATTATTTGGATATTTTCATGTCTGGGAAAAATGTGGGATTAAATGGTTTAATATATGAATACATTCTAAACAATGTTTCATTATATAATTATCTTTAAATATATATATAATTTAATGTAATCTGCATCTAAATTAAAATGAATTTTTCTTATTAGATTTGGATTTTGAATTTATTTTTAAAATAGCATTTTAAAATAATTTGATTACATTTGTTATTACGGTTCATTGCCTAGAAAGAACAATCAAGTGGCAAAATAAAGTGTATTATTTTTCCGCTGAGCTTTAATCAGTTGTTGTCAAGGTGAGTTTTTAGAAGATGACATCACTCCACACAGGCCATAAGGTTCCATTTTTTGAAATTGAGAAGCTTTCCATTGATGTATGGTTTGTTAGGAAAACATTTGACTGAGATATAACTATTTGAATACCTGAGGGTGCAAAAAATCTAAATATTGAGAAAATAGCCTTTAAATTTGTCCAAATGAAGTTCTTAGCAATGCATATTACTACTCAAAAATTTAATTTCATATATTTACGGTAGGAAATGTACAAAATATCATGGAACATGATCTTTGCTTAATATCCTAATGATTTTTGACAAAATAATTTTGACCCATACAATGTATTGTTGGCTATTGCTACAAATATACCCATGCTACTTAAGACTGGTTTTGTGCACCAGTTTCACATTTATTAAAGTGAAAAGTGTGCTTCTCTTTCTGTAAAATAAATAGCAATTGCACTTTCAGCATTGAAATCCATTTTGTCCAAATGTCGTCCTCTGCTGTCTGACTGCGGTACTGCGCTGTCGCAATTCACTCTCATCACGACAAACCAAAGCCACTTTATAAAAGGGAGCTTAACAAGCAGAAACCGGCAAAATATCTCAGTTGTTCATTGCACAACCTTCAAATCGCTGCAGAGGATGTTTGCTAGAGACAGAGATCTCGACAAGACGATCCTCGTGGGAAACATCCACAGCTGTGTGACTGAGGACATCCTCTATGAGCTCTTTCTGCAGGTCAGATCATCTTCTTCATCATCATCATCATCATTCACCTGTTCAGACAGTCTTGCGGTGATTATTAATATGCTATGACAATAATTCTCTTGACAAATTAATTTTTGCAGCTGATGTTTCTTTGATTCTTTAACTGGCGTTTAGAGCATCATTGTAACAAAGTAACACATTGACCTAAAACTTTTAAAGAGTAACATTTGTTGATACTTTAGTCGCCTGTAGATCTATCACAGTTATGTGTGTATGTTTTTATTTATTTGTTTAAGGCGAGACACAGCAGGTGAACAGGGTAAAAAAACAACAACAACTAATAGTTATCACCTTACTTACTCAGTTGATTGATTACATTGATAATTGCAAACATTTTTTGTATTAAGTTTTCTCAAATGTTAGGTTTAAATAGGCAAATGATCATTATTTAAGGGCAGACACTGCAGGCAAATATGCAGTTTTTTCATGCACCTATTGAGTTTGAGATTTTGGGATTTTTGCTGTTTCATAAAGTGTTTTTTCAGACTAGTGGAAAGAAAACGCCCCAAAGACACTGTTAAGTGTTTCTTTTATAGCACTTTATCTATTTGTGTCAGTAGATGTCAATTACAATACATATTTTTAAAGGCCGTTTTCTCAAAATGATTTTTTTCTCCTACATTGAGCCATAAATCTCCACTTCAGCAGCTCTTACACACACCACACTTTACATTTGTATTCCTGTCTATATTCTGTTTTTTACAGAGGGATTTGTTTGTATATAATTAGCTTGATTTTATACATATTGATTTTTATATATCAAAAAATGGGGAAAAAATTAGTTTCCCGTCCATTCAAAGTTTTTTTCTGAATTATGGAGTGACAAAAAGAAATCTCCTCTGTGAAAACTTTTGACTACAAGAAATTTGAAACTGACTTCATCCAGTGTTTAGATTTTTCGTACTAGAAATGAATGCAAATTAGCTCATATTTCATTAAATAATGGCTCAATTGCATATTTAAACCTATCATTTCAGAAAATGTGTAATACAAAAATGCAATTATCAATATAATCAATCATCTGGGAAAGTAAGGTGATAACTTTTAGTTATTTTTTAACCCTGTTCACCTGCAGTGTCTCACCTTAATGAAATATGCGCTAATTTGCATACATTTCTATTACAAAAAAAAAATCTAAACACTGGATGAAGTCACTTTCAAAATTCTTGTTTAATTATTTTGACATATTAGAGTCAAATGCTTTTACAGGGGAATCTCATTTAGTCACTCTTAGAACAACTTGGAACAGACAGAAAACATTTTTTTTTTTTTATCATTTTTTGGAGAATAAAATGTATAAAATCAAGCAAATGATATATGAACAAATCCCTCTGTAAAAACCTTCAGGATTTAGACAGGAATACAAATGTAAAGTGTGGTGTGTGTAAGTGCTGCTGAAGTGGAGATTTATGGCTCAGTGTAGGAGAAAAAACTCATGGCCTTTAAAAATCTGTATTGTAATTGAAATCTATTGACACAAATAGATAAAGTGCTAGAAAAGAAACACTTAACAGGGTTTTTCCCGATGTTTTCTTTCCACTAGTCTGAAAAAACACTTTATGAAAAAAAAAAAAAAAAAAGTCCAAAATCTCAAACTTGACAGGTGCATGAAAAAACAGTGTTTTTGCCTGCAGTGTCTCCCCTGTAATTTATTATTTTTATAGTGTATTATTGTTTCTAATATTTTTAAATAAATTATGCAATGCCATTATATATAATATAACTGTTGTAATGGTTAGTACTTTGGTTTAGTAATTATTATTATTATTATTTAAATTGTTTATTTATTTAATAATTTATTTATTCATGATATGATTCACATATTTTGACACATTTTGATTCTATTGCCAGGCCGGTCCAGTAGAAAAGGTGCGTATATTCAGAGATGGACGGCAGGCTCCGTATGGATGTGTTTCTTATAAGCACGCTGAAGCTGTTCCCTATGCAGTCGCACTTCTCAGTGGAATCTGGCTCTATGGGCAGCCAATCAAGTTACAGCTTAAAACTGGTGGGTATCTTCTCAAACATGTGTTGAACTGAAGGCAGACACGTTATCTTGTGCTATTTCTAGATGGACATTATCATAGAAATGAGGAACAGACTGATAGCAGACAGGTGTGTCTGATTACAAAAACACTCAGATGCCAGAGTTTGCCATTATAATGAAGGACTGTTTGGCAAATCACTGTTATAAACCCAAATTATAGACTGCAAGTGTTTACTTCATTGCTGATGGGAAAACACATCTGTCTGAGCGTGTAGTCCCTTACCAAAAATAAGTATTCAGATATTTTAGTTCAAGTATATTATTAAGTACACTTTATGTAGTAAGTATACAAATCTCAATGTTCTAGTAGTACATTTTAAGTGTACTATTTCAATACTCATTGGGACTAAATTCGCCCACTTTCTAGTATATAAAATATACTTTTAAGTATAATCGAAGTGAGTAAACAATTAGTTTACATAGTAAGTATACTAAAAGTGAACTGATAGGTATACTGATAGTTTACTAATTAAATAGTTTATTATGCATTTTTAGTGCAGTTTGAAGTATAGTCTCAGTAAACTATTACTTTAGTAGTTTTATACTACAAGTATACTTCTAAGTTCTTTAAGTGAACTCTACATCATATTTTAAGTATACTACGATGTCCCTATTTAGGTATTAATTTGTATATATTTTGTTAGAAAACATCAAAAGAAAGAACAGGGTATCTGCTTGAAAACAAAAACATTTTGTTCTAGCTCCATGCACTTTCTTTTATAAACACTTTAAAAAAAGACATTATAAAATTCATGATAATCCATTAATTTTATCGTTTTATTCCATAACGTTACACAGTTTTACACATCTGTAGTTTTGATGCTGGTTTATGTCTGACGATTGTGTTATTACATGTGGAAGCATCTGTTGTTTCAGTTTCTTCTTCACTTGTGTTTTGGAAATTCTGTACAGAAGACTGTTTCCAAGTGTAAGTCAGCTATACTTAAATGTCATTTTTGAGAAGTACATAAAAAGTAGACTGAAAGTATACTTTCCTAGTTTTAGTTTAATAGAAGGATACTAATAGCACACTTGAATAAACTTGTTTTTTCATAAGGGGTATGTTATGCCTGCTTTCAAGAGGTCAGTAAAATGGGGTCTTGTGTTCCCAGAGTACCTAAAATCATTACTTTAACATACAAAAACTGCTGTTTTGATGAATGAAAAAGTATTGAACCAACTCAAGACTCTCCTCTTCTGTAGCTTTGTGGGTAATATTTGCTCAAAAACTAATGAAGTATATATGATTTAACTCATGCCAGTTATAACATTGCATACTATTTATAACAGATAGCATGATTTGCAACGGTTTTCCATTCATACAGATGGTTTCATAGTGCTTTCTCCTGAGGATTTTATCCTAACATTATCTGTAGGAGAGACTTTATCTGTAGTACTGTTTAGAAGTGTGGGCTCAGGGAGATTTAATATGGAAAGGAATTAAAACATTTATTCTGTGAGTTACATTTAAAAAAGAACAGAGAGTACAGTTTACATTGATACAAAAGTGCTTTGTATTTTGTTTGAACTTTGTATTTAGTGGATTTTTAACCTTAATATTGTGCAGCACAACTGTTTTAACATTGATAATAATGAGAAGTTGTTTGAGCAGCATCATGTGACACTGAAGATTGGAGTAATGTTGCTGAAAATTCAGCTTTGATCACAGAAATAAATTGCATTTAAACAGATATTCACAACTGTAATAATATTTCACAATTTCTAGCGTGTTTTTTGCAAATAATTGCAGCCTTGGTGAGCAGAAGAGACTTCTTTCAGAAATAGTAACAAAAATCTTACTGACCCCAAACCTTTGGACATAATTCTTTGTGTAAAAGA
Organism: Garra rufa; assembly: GCF_049309525.1. Lineage (NCBI taxonomy): Eukaryota > Metazoa > Chordata > Actinopteri > Cypriniformes > Cyprinidae > Garra > Garra rufa. The sequence goes on along the minus strand of NC_133379.1, from coordinate 14,321,842 downwards.
TAATGATATTCAGCATACTGACAGCTGATGTGTTGTGTTTTATTGTTTTTAATGTTGTTGTTTTGTCCCATCATTGTTTCCTGTACAGTGCAGATGCTGTTCACCAATATGATGTGGTTTTGAATTTAAATGGCAGTCCAGATCTGGAGATCCATTCTAATGAAGCATACAGCTGGAGAGACATGGTAACACACTCACAGAGAAAACATAATAAACAGAGCACATTTTGTTAAAAAAAAAACAATCTAATCAACCAAATTTCAAAAACGTCCCCAGCTCAATTTAGTTGCTAATATTTAATTTGAGGAAAGATAGACATGTATAGTGATAAAAGCTGAAATATTAAAGCCATGGATGAATGTTTCCTGAGAAATCCAGTATTTTGTAGAGGGAGGTCAAAATGGCAATTTTCAATTTAGATTCAGAGTCAAGTTACATGCCTGTAACTCCAGAAGTATTAAAGATATTTTAATGTCCTTTTAGATAGTGGGTCTTAATAAACTTTGCTTTTGGCATCTATATTATTAATGCCCTATGAGATTTGGTTCCAGAGATATTAGAACTTCAGTATGGCTCCAGGAGTAAATCCTTAAAATGTAGACATTTTCAGTGGTCAAAAACCAAATGTGGGTCAGTTTGAAAAAATAAGATACTTATTTTATTTTAAAAATGAATGTCTGAAGAACATATTATGTTGAAACAAGAGATGTATCTCATTTGTTTCTGTCAAGACAACTGCATTATTGCATGTTTAAACATTTGGCAGCTTCAGATGCTGTAAAAATGAACAAAATCTCTTCTTCCAAATACCTGAAACTGATTCAAATATAGAATCTTATGAAGAGACTACAGAAAGCATGCTAATGTGCCTGAATTTTTTTTTCAAACTGACCCACATTGGGTTTTTGACCACTGAAAATGTGTACATTTTAAGGTTTTACTCCTGGAGCCATACTAAAGTTCCAATATCTCTTAAACCAAATCTCATAGGGCATTAAAAATAAAGATATCAAAAGGAAAGTTTGCTAAGAGCCAATATCTCAAAGGACTTTAAAATATCTTTAATACTTGTTGAGTTACAGGCGTGCAAACTTTGGAGAAAAACTTGAAAAGTTGCTGTTTCCCAATTTTTGGTCACCATTGGCACATAATGCAACACAGATTGCTAAAGTCAACAGATTTCACTAATAGAGCGACCAATGTCTGTGTAAAAATAACATTATGATGCTGCCATCTTTCTGAAGTCATTTTTACCCTCCTGTAACCTAACTCTGAATCTCAGCTGAAAATTTCAATTTTTGAGCCGGGGACGTCTGGTTGATTTGACACGGAATGACCCTGTTACTAACGTACATTCTCAGAATTACTCAAATGTGTAATAATAAACTTTCTCTAATATTTACTGATGCCTTTGTTGAATTGTTTTCACAAAATGTCTTGCAGATCAACAAAGTTTAATAATTTTGATTGCAACTGTTTATATATATTTTACATAATTATTTATTTCCTGCATAATATCTGCTCAGGAATGTTTAACCCTTGTGGGACCTTATAGACATTTTTGTCCATTTCAGTTTAGTTTTTTTGTTATAAGTGTGCCTGTGTTAATGCCACCTGCATACATTTTGGCTCGGGTGTTTATTTTTATTGAAATTTTAATATTTCACCCTCATTTCATTCAAAAAATAAATTTCACCCTCTGTACAAAAAAATACTCCCACTCAGGACCTGAAAAATTCACATTGAAACCCATTAAAACTGCAGGTTTTTTAACCCAGGGCCATTTGACTATAAAATGATGCAATATTTCCTAATAGGCATTCGTTTTATCGGTAAGGCTTAATTTTAATAGATTGTGCCATTTTATTTTTATTTTTTCAAATTTGGCATATACATTTATTTATTTATTTTAAATCTAACACTGCATAAAAATATAAATGCCTCAAAATGAATGTAGTTGTTCTTCACTGACACACCCAAGAAGCTAATAAGCTAAGAAAAAAATTCTGCTTACCATTTAGTATATGGAAATTACTACTTTTTAATTTTTTCATAAAAAAACACCTGTGGCATTATGTAAACAAACCAGCATTTAAAGAGTTACAATTCTGATAATTAATGAATGTTTGGCATCTATGTATAGAATCGACATCAGCGAAAGTGGAAAAAAAATTAATAAATCATATTTTTATGACAGTTTTTGGGCATGAACATTTTTGTCCATTTTGCACCTATGTGTAACTTTTTTTTTTTTTAATGCACAAGGGTTAATATACCTCAAAGTACTGTATTTCTGTGTGTTGTCAGGTGTACAGCAGGCGTCTGGATGTGTGTCCTCCAGCTGTGTGGTTCTGGCCACCCCTTCAGCAGTGGATGGGCTCTGGTGACCCGTCTGGGACGTCCTGCCTGCATGAAAATGCATTTGTCCACAGGTCAGCCAGCAGCAGAGTTGGATGTGCAAATGTAAGTTTAGACAGTATACACTGAGAGAAAATGCTAAATGCAATCCTAACAGCAAAACCAAGTACGTCAAATTTTATTGGCTCAGATTGAGTATGAACTGTGGAAAAACACTTTATTTTCAGAGTCAGCTGTACAGAGGGTGTTGTACAAGTATGTTCCAGTGAGCGCTTTCATTAGCACCGATTCAGACTGTCTGCTGTAAACTTGTGAATGCTCAAATAAAGCCATCTAAATGCACACTGCTGTTTCTGGAAATATTGAATGTTTGTTTGTTGAGCTCATCTCGTGTTCACATTCAATGGGACTTTGCATCTCAGACAGGATCAGCTGAGGTAATTAAAACTTCAGTGGTAAGTTGATTGATTGGCGCTTTTGTCATCTACAATGACACTTTTATAGGAGGGTAAAAGCCTAACGTCACACAAAATGTCATTTATGTTGGATGACAATTTATAGTCATTTCTAACATCAAACGCTCACTCTTATTACCTAGAGTACTCTACAGCCAAAGCCTCTCCCTTTCTTGAATTTTAACTAATATGATAAGATGCAATAACAATTAACTTCAGACTTTAGACTTAATACGATGTATTCAACAAGTACAAGAGTATTTCAGTTGGTGATAGTTTTAAAAAACATGCTTTAAAGTTACAGATGATTTCTATTTCAAATAAACTTTCTATTCATCTGTAAAAAAAAAAGTGACCCTGGACCACAAAACCAGTCATGGGGGAATTTTTTTATACATTTTAAGATTTATGATATGAAAGCTGAATAAATAAGCTTTGCATTGATGTATGGTTTGTTAGGATACACTGAAAAAATGATTCATTGAATTTACTAAAAAAAATGTTTAGATAAGTGGTTGCAATCAATATATTTTAGCTACATTTAAATAAACAAATTATTTGACTAACTTGCAGCATTTTTTTTTTTACATAAATGCAGCTGCAAAAATTGATTGCAACCACTTACCTTAAATAAATTGAGTAATTTCAATGAATCTTTTTTTTTTTTACAATTATTTGAAAATCTTAAATCTGAGGGTGCAAAAAATCCAAATATTGAAAAAATCGAAAATTGAAATAAATTTGTCCAAATTAAATTAACTTCTTAGCAATGCATATTACTAAACAAAAATGAAGTTTTGATATATTTACGGTAGGAAATTTACGAATATCTTCATTGAACATGATCTTAAGTTAATTTCCTAATTTTTGGCATAAAAGAAAAATCGATAATTTTGACACAATGTATTTTTGGCTATTGCTACAAATATACCCGTGCTACTTAAGACTGGTTTTGTGCTCCATTTCCACAAAAATATTGTGCAGCACAACTGTTTTCAACATTACTAATAATCAGAAATGTTTCTTGAGTTGCAAATCAGTATATTAGAATGATTTCATGATCATGTGACACTGAAGACTGCAGTAATGATGCTGAAAATTCAGCTTTGATCACAGCAATCAATTACAGTTTAACAGATATTCACAGAGAAAATGGCTATTTTAAATTTTAATAATATTTCACATTTTTTACTGTATTTGGTCAGCAGGAGAGGCTTTTTCACAAACAGATATTACAGACCCTAACTTTTAAACAGCATTTTTTAATTGAAATAATTATAATCTAAATCATAATATATCTATTTATTTTTAATAATAAATATTATATCTAATAATTAATATAGAAATAATATATATTAATAAAAAATATGTTTCTAAAGCGGTCTCAAAAAGTGTTTTCATGTGCTTATGTGTTTTTCTGTTTTGTTGACAACTAACCCATGCATATCTGTAAAGGAGGAAAACTGGCCTGATTCTCTCTAAAGATGGGAGGATGGGTTAGTTTTGACAGCAGACAGTGAGTCTTCATTCTGGAATGCATTTGGATATCTAGAGGAATGATTTGATGATAGTGAACGTTCTGTTTTTGCTTTCTCTTGTGTTACTCCCCTTTGTTAATGCTTTCTGGAAATGCTGATAAAATGCCACTTGGTTCTAATCAACAATATTAGTTGCTGTTCAATAAAACTTTATTGCTCGGCTATATAACGAGGACAGAGGTATATTAGAAGCCGTGTAAACAGGCGCCAGTGTCAGTAACATGCAGGAGGTTTTAAAATGTCTAGAAGCGCAAAACGTCTGTCGTCCACGGAGGTGCTGCTCATTGCTCTGCTGCTTCTGCTGTTTGTGGCTTGTGTTGGACTCAGTGTTGTCACTTGGCTCGCTCTAGACAACAAAGGTATGAGACCTTCCTTTACTACTGAGTTCTACTAAAGGCTCAAGGTGTTCTGTACTGATGTGTTTTGATGTCTGGTGGATTCAGCTGCGGATGGAGGAGGAGAGGACAGCGGCTCAGGGTTCAGCGGGAGGCTGGTCATCTCTAATGGAAGCGTTTTCACAGAGGAGCTGCTGAACAAAAACAGCGCACAGTTTAAGTCTTTGGCGTATGATACTGAGCAGAAGTAGGGCTGGGCGATTAATCGAAAAATAATCGAAATCGACATTCAGAACCTATAATCGTTAAAATTTTTCCAGGAAGATTATTTCAATTACTTTCCCTTTAAAAAAACACAAGCGCTCCGTTACGTTATTCTGCCGACATGTCGATGGAGAGCTTAAACAGTATTTATACAGTAAAAAGTATTTACAGGATATACAAGGGTAATTTTATTTAGAGGAGATACTGCTTATTTTCTACTTTTAATATGAAAAACATTGAAAATTATTTATTTTGTTTCCAATAGTGCAAGTTATTTATTTTCACTAATTTAAGAAAAATGTGACTTTTCGTTTTAAGCAATGCTTGCTTTAATTTCAGTTGTTCAACACTGATGTTCAATTAATAATCATAGATCGTAGATAGTGTGTTTCCTTCAATTATTTTAAAATCAAGTAATGCACCCTTCATCCAAAAATCTCTCGCTTGTAATATGTGAACATATTTACTGTACAAAACTTGTCAGTGAACTATGAGGGCAAAAAAATAATTATTATATAAATATAATTAAATATAATTTTATTAATAAATAAAATAATCGTTCATTAATCGTAATCGGGTTAAAATGTTCAATTAATCGAGATTTTGATTCTAAGCCAAATTGCCCAGCCCTAAGCAGAAGGTACATCAGATGGCTCACATTGGATGTTTGAAGTAGTAGTACACCCCAAATAAAAAAAGCTCATCATTTAGTCAGCCTCATGTTAGTCCAAACCCGTGTGACGTACTTTATTGAGAAAAGATCAGCTGTACAGTGAACAGTGACTAAACCTACGCTCTCATTCACATCTGCTCTTGTGTTCTCTGGAATCATACAGTGTTTAGATGAGTAAACCATGACTTTTTTGATTCCGTTGGATGAATCATGAAGCAGAAACCAAAAATGGTTTACATTGGGAGATTTATTTTCGTGACAACTAAAGCCTTTTTTTCCTACAGGGAGATTTATACATTATCTAAAAGCTAACAAATACGCTTTCCATTAGTGTCTGGTTTGTTAGGATCGGACCATATTTGGCGAAGATGCAATTATTTGAAAATCTGCAATCTGAGGGTGTTGAAAAAATCACTTTTAAAGTTGTCCAAATGAAATTCTTAGCAATGCATATTTCTAATCAAAAATTGAGTTTTTATATATTTACAGTAGGAAATTTACAAATTATCTTCAAGGAACATGATCTTTACTTAATATCATATTGATTTTTGGCATAAAAAATTGATAATTTTGACCCAAACAATGAATTTTTGGCTATTGCTGCAAATATACCCGTGCTACTTAAGACTGGTTTTGTGCTCCATTTCCACAAAAAAATATTGTGCAGCACAACCGTTTTCAACATTGATAATAATCAAATGTTTCTTTAATGGTTTCTGATGATCAAGTGACACTGAAGACCGGAGTAATGATGGTGAAAATTCAGCTGCGCATCACAGAAATCAATTACAGTTTAATAGATTATTCACAGAAAACGGCTATTTTTAAATTTGGATGATATTTCACAATTTTTACTGTATTTGGTGAGCTTTTTCAGAAGCAATGATATTATAGACCCTAACTTTAAACAGCAATAGCCATATTATAATTTTTTTAAATGAAATAATTATAATATAAATTATAATAAACCAATTTTAATGTATTATTTTGATTAATTGTGATGAGATTGAATTACATTAATGATTACAGAAGTTTTGTGTGTATAATGTGCAAAGATAGACTTTTTACTGTTGTGACTGAATAAATTTTCTTTTTACATAGCTTTCTTCTTTCGGTAACTTATTGGCTGACTGGAATATAATTTTTAGGAGGCAATTGCGACTTTTATCTCATGATTCTGATATTTTTTCTTGCAATTTTTAGAAAAAAGATAATTGTGACTATCTCATAATTCTGACATTTTTTTTCTTGTAGTTACGAGTTTTCGACTTTGTTCTCAGAGCTGTGAGATATAAACACAGTTGCGAGTTATGAAGTCAGAATTGCAGGATTTAAACACAATTCTGACTTTTTTTCTCGCAATTACAACTTTGTATCTCGCAATTTTGACTTTTTTCTCATTTGTGAGATATAAACTCGCAATTGCAAGTTATAAAATTTATATCACGCAATTGCGACTATTTCTCAGAATTTGTATTTTATAACACGCAATGTGAATATGAAAAAATGTTAATAGTGCATTAGTAAGAAGCTTAATCATTTAAAAATAATTTTAAAAGTGAAAATATTTTTATGAATTACATTAATTATTACAGAAGTTTTGAGTGTACAGTGCACAAAGATTGACTTTTTACTGTTGTGACTGAATAAATGGTCTTTTTACATAGCTTTTTTCTTTCTGTAACTTATTGGGTGACTAAAATATTATATTTAGAAGGTAATTGCGACTTTTTTATCTTACAATTCTGACTTTTTTTCTCTCAATTTTCAGAAAAAGTTAATTGCGACTTTGTATCTCACAACTCTGACATTAAGACTGAGATATTAAGACTATAAAAAGACTGAATTTATATCACGCGATTGCGACTTTATTACTCAGAATTGCGAGTTTATGTGACGCAATGTGAATATAAAAATGTTAATAGTACAATAATAATTAGCCTAATCATTTAAAAAATAATTGACCGAAAAACACGCTTTTCAGCATATGGAGGCATGCCTTCTCTTGAATAGCTCATAATCTCAAACTTTTTCAAGGTGTGACTGTATAAATTGTCTTCTTGCATAGCTTTTCGTTCTGCAAGTTATTGGCTGACTGATATGATAAATATTTTAGTGTGATGATAAATCAATTTTGTTGTGTTTTCTCTACAGATCAATGATGCCTACAGTCGTAGTTCCCTTAAAGAGCAGTTCAGAAGCTCCAAAGTCAATGAATTCAGGTAAGACCTGATATATTAAAGCCCCTATAATCTCTAATAATGTGATTTGAAAAAAAAAAAAATCTGTATTTAAAATAACCGATAGCTGTGAGGTGAAATACTATTTTTTTTTAATTTTCCTAAAAATATTTTTTAAATAAGATTAATTTACTTGAAAGCCTTTTTTTGTATGATTTAGTCAGTGTATAAATATAACAAAAATAGTAAGATTTATAGGTAAAATTCAAGTTGGAACAGAAAAAATGAAAGATTAATTTTTTCAAACTGTCTTATGTTTGTTTATTTATTGTTTGAGTGTTAATGTGGAAACGTGATGTCTGTGTTTGTCTCTGGTGTCAGTGAAGGCAGCGTGGTTGTGTTGTTTGACGTCTTCTTCCTCGGCGTTCTGGATGCACAGACGGTTCAGGAGCAGTTAGTCGATGGTTTACAGCAGGCTGGCGGTTCAGATGATGGACTCGTAATCGACATCGACAGTGTGCAGGTCTCAGGTAAAATCATAAAACATATCTACGGTTTCATACCGATGGATTTTGTGTTCATGCGACCTTATTACAGTATGTTAACTGAATTGATTAGTTCATTTAAACTAACTGCAACTTTTAGTTTGAAAGGGTTTTCTACAACACAATTCTGTTGATTTGATGCAATTTCTAAATTATTCCCTCAGATAAACCAACTACAACCCAGGAAGTGTCCACAACAAAAGCAGGTGAGACGTATGTTGAATCAAATAAATATTTATTTCTAAAGCTACAATTTGTAATGCCTACTTGATACTTTCTTATTTAACACAAAAATTGCTTTAGCTTTCATGGGTATTTTTATGGTCAAATCTATTTTGCGATTAATTAATTAATCGAAACATCGTGTAATTAATTAGATTTAAAAACATTTAATCGACGTTAAAATGGATGAATGGGACTGAGTGAAACTTCAATCATATTTTTGTCCTGCAGTGTGACGTGAATTATAAAATTTCTAATTTAGCCATTTTTATTAATGCTACATTCTTAAAAATGCTGTTTATAATAGTAATTTTATTTTATGATATTTTAAGAAACAAATTATTTCATTCAGCAAGGTTGCATTAAACTAATCAAAAGTGTATAATGTATAATGTATAATGTATGTACATATATGCTGTTCTTTGTAATTTTCTGTACATTTTTTAATTCAGCTTTAATCACAACAGTAAATTACATTTTACTATATATTCACATAGAAAATATGTATTATAAATTTGTAATCATAATTAACAATATTACTGTTTTTAATCCATCTATGATCAAATAATTATGGAAGCCCGTTTCTGCCACTGTATAAAAAAAATAAAAAATAGTAATTGCAACTTTTTATCTCACAATTTAGAATTTTTTTTCTTGCAATTTTGAGTTTATATCTCGCAGTTCTGACTTTTTCTCAGAACCGTGAGATATAAATGCACAATTGCGAGTCATAAAATCAGAATTGTGGGATATTAACATGCAATTCTGATATTTTTTTTCTTATTTGTGAGATAAAGTCCAGTTCTGAGAAAAAAGACTGATCTGTTAAAAAATTGCAAGTTTATATCTCATCATTTTGATTTAACTCGCAATTGAGTTTTTATCACGCAATTATGACTATTTCTCAGTATTGTGACTTTTTTTTCCCTCAAAATTGTTTATTATGTAATTGCAACTTTATTTCTCAGAATTGCATGATATAAAAAAAGTCTAAATTACGAGTTTGTATCACGCAATTCACAGGAAAAAAAAAGTTAGAATTGTGAGATAACAAGCCGTAATAACCTTTTTTTTTTTTTTTAGTGGCCGAAACGGGCATAAATTCAAAAGGTTTCTTTCAAAAACATTTAAGAAAATCTTACTGACCAAAAACATTTGAATGGAACTGTATAGTTCATAAACTTGACTGGTTAGTTTAAAAAGTGATGTTTTTTTGTAGTTGTTGGTAATAGTTGTGCATGTGCTGTCAGTCACTCCAGTGAATTGTCCAGAAGGACAGAAGGCGTGTGTGGATGGATCAGCATGTATTCCTCAATCTGATCTCTGTGACGGAGTACAAAACTGTGCTGACGGCTCCGATGAGGATCAGGCTGTCTGTGGTATGTCCTTACGACCCTTTCTCAATATTACTGTGATATTTTTGTGATGGATAAAGTGGTCATAAATGTGTCTTTCATGCTATAGCAACAGTGTGTGACGGTCAGTTTCTTCTGCTCGGTCCGACCGGATCCTTCCACTCGAAGAACTTTCCCGATGTCTATGACAGTCCCACATCCTGCCGCTGGATTATACGGTAATCTGATTACATGATAATCAGACAGATTTTCAGGCAATTTAACAAACTCTCACAATCTTTCATTTCCCACAGAGTGTCTGAGGGCTCAGCTATCAAAATAGTCTTTCAGACGTTCCACACGGAGCAAGACATTGATGTTCTGGAGCTGTATGAGGGCACAGGCCCTATGAAAACACTGACATGTGAGATTACACTGTAAACACTGTTATGCAAAGCTTACAGACTTCTGAAATCTTGACATTAGATTTTCTCTTTCAGACTCTCTCTCGGGCAAATCACCTGGAGACATATGGCTCTTATCTCATGAAGCCACCGTTGAATTTTTCGCAGACTACAGCGGCAGCCTTCAAGGATTCAACACCACTTACACGGCAGAGAACGTCAAAGATCTCTCTAGTGGGTGTTGATTACAACCAAACCCAAAAATACTGTACTGCCATTAAATAAATGCTATTATAATATTTATGGAGTGCTGTAGCAATAATTTTTTTTAGTTTGTATGTTCTAGTATGTTTTGCTTACCAAGATTATCTTCACAAATGCATGACTTTTTTATTAATTTCGAAGCCTCTCCAGTGCAAAAATGGTAGTTTGCTTATTTGAACATATTCAGATTTATTACTTAAACGTCAGGTTTTATTGAATTCTATGTTGTTTTGTAGATGAAGAGAAGATCAACTGCTCATTTGAAGAGAACTTCTGTCTCTGGAGGCAAGATGTTAATGACAACGGCGACTGGTTACGAGCACAAGGCGATAATCTCTCACCCGAAACTGGCCCAAGCTTCGACCACACGACCGGAAACCAGTCAGGTGCCATTAAATACAGCAACCGTACTTTAAGCAATTAAAGACTAAACTTTCTTCTTTTTCTTTTTTTATCTCACCATTGGCTCTTGAGTCTATGGAAACCCATAGAACCACTTGAAAGTTATGCAATTTGGCAGGGAGATAGAGGACTGTCTCAACATTAACCAAAAAATACAGCAAAATAGATGCAAGGCTGTATCCTTGCAATGCTTTAGCATATTCAAACCAAAATTGGTGTGTGTTATGACAATGATCTGAGGGAACCTGCACAGTTTCGACACACCTAGTGATCAAGAGATGTAGAAAAAAAAAAAAATTGTGTAACGTCTATAGAGTTTAGTCACAAGACTGGTCTCTTTAGATTTCTATGGAATATCAAGTTGAACAATACTCATTTTTCCCATGCCAGCCATTTTGTGCATCAGCCATTTAGAATTTTGTCATACAATGTTATTAAAAATGTTGAGGCAGCACAACCTTGGGGTCAAAAATGATCATAATCTCAAAAAACACTAATAAGTTTTGATTAATTTTGCCTATTGTAATAAAACTGGTCTTGATAGATTCCTTGAATCATGCTGAGAACATCAACACCAATTATGCCATAATCAGCAAACTTCCTATCTCTGCCATTTTGATTTTGTACATACTTTTTACAGTTCCCCCTAAACCACTGGTCTGATTTTCACTAAATTCAACTCGGATCATCTTCAGATTATGCTGACAAGATGTTATGGAATTCAAGTTGATTAGTCAAACAATTCTTGAGTAACGTGAATGCATTTGATGAAGAGCACTCTAAAATAGATGCGAGGCTATATTTCTGCAATGCTTTAGCGTATTCAAACCACAATTGGTGTGTGTTATAATGACAGTGACCCAAGGGAACCCACGCAGTTTCTGCACAGTGCCACCTAGTGGTCAGGAGATATGAAAAATAGCATTTTTTTTGGGTAAATTCTAAAGAGTTTAGCCAAAAATCACAAGACTACACTATACTACAATACAGTGTCATGTTTTCCCATGACAGCCATTTTGTGCATCAGCTATTTTGAATTTTGTTATAAAACGTCATTAAAAAGTTAAAAAGGCAACACCATCTTGAGGTCAAAAATGATCATGAAATCTCAAAAAACGCTGTTTGATTCCTTTTGCCTATAGTAATGATACTGGTCTTGATAGATTCCTTGAATCATGCTGAGAACATCAATACCAATTATGCCATAATCACCAAACTTCCTTTTCGCCATTTTGATTTTCTTTGAAATTATACTTTTTTACAGCTTCTCCTAAACCGTTGCTCTGATTTTCACCAAATTCAACTCATTCATTTTCACTACTGTGTGTGTGCACTTGGATGGGTTAAATGCAGAGCACAAATTATGGGTCACAATACTTGGCTACACATCCTTTCCTTTCCTTCCTTTTCCTTTTAGACCATGCTGACCATGCATGTGATGTGTGTCATTATCACCCCACACTGAATGCCCCACATCAATTTAAAAACAACGCCACCTATTGGTCAAAAGTCATAAACTAATAAATCACTAATAAATGTATTTGTTTTTTTAGCTATTTAGACTTAAATCATCTTAAAATGTCTTTAAGTACTCTGTTGGTCTGATGCTCACTGACCTGCTTGCTTCTGTATTGCTTGAACTCTAACTGCCGCTTGCAGCTATATTTTTATTCTGATTTGTTATTGCCCTTATTTATAGTATTTACACATCTGATGTAGTGTAACAAACATAGATTTTTATCTCACAGGGTACTACATTGTGACCTCTCGGACCCCTGGAAGTTTGGATAAAAAAATCCGTATATCCAGTCTTCCTCTGACTCCTGCAAAGGAATCAATGTGTCTGCAATTCTGGTTAGTATTTCTAACGTAATGTAAGTGCATTTCAAAAACTATATATATATGAGTATATTAGAGTAAGCATGCTTTTTTAACTCATAGGACTAAAGTGTAAAGGGGTCACATGATGTTGCTAAAAAAGACCAATATTTTGTGTATTTGTTGTAATGCAATGAGTTTATGCGGTTTGAGGCTGAAAAAAGATTATTTTCCTCATACTGTATGTTATTGTTGCTCCTCTCTGCCCTGCCTTTCTGAAACGCTTCGATTTTTACAAAACTTATCAGTGATGGAAACCGAGGTGTTCTCTGATTGGCCAGCTCTCCGGTGCATTGTGATTGGCTGAATACTTCAAGCGTGTGACAGAAATGTTACGCCCCTTACCATACTAAGGCAGTGGGTACATAGCTACTGATTATAATAACTCGTACTGTCTTTTTACGCATCGCGCCGTGTAAACATAACACCATGTCTGCATTTGCAATCGTAGAACGAGAAACAACAAGCACTACTCTACACTGCTCAAAACTGGCGTTTGAATAGTCAATACTGAATTTCTTTAAATATGAAAATGCACTTACAGGCTGCGAGTCAGAAGCACAGACTGTCCTTGTCCTATAGCCTTAACCCTTTGTGTTCAGCTGGCATTGTAAGCTGCGCTCTCAGGTTCAGGAAACAGTGACGTGTTCAAGTAGGGGCGTGTTTGAATGAGCCGTTTTAGGAAAACTCTTGGCTGAGTCTTAACTTGTATAGGAAATATCTCTTTGGTTTTGAGACTTTGCAACTTTACCGATCTTATCTGTTACACAAACAGATTGTAACACTCCAGAGACAAAGGAAAACAAGAAACCGTATCTTTAAGTATCTGAAGATATATCATACATATGAGTAATAGATGCTCTTCTTAATAGTATGCAAAAGCAAACTGCTTTGTGCACAGCTTTAGCATTTTCTGACTGTCCCTGTGCTCTTCGAGGTATCATATGTTTGGAGAGGAGGTCTGGCGTCTGATAGTCACGGTACAGGAAGGCTCATCCGTCACTGTCCTCTTCCAGAAAGAAGGGAACTACGGTGACAACTGGAACTACGGTCAAGCCACACTAAACATCACTGCTGAGGCTGTGGTCAGTTCATGTACAAACAAGCTTAAACTTCATAACTTAATGTGGCTAGAAGGTGATTCAATGTCCATTTGGTTTGTCTCTCAGCTGGTGTTTGAAGCACAGAAGAGGCCGGGGTTTCTGAATGACATCGCCCTGGATGATATCAGCATAGGGCCTGGTTCTTGTGGACCTGCCCCTCCAGAGCCGACCCTGGTCCCTCCTCCCACCACTCCTCCTCCTATACCAGGTGATTATACATGCTGCAGCTGTTAGCACATTAACAATGGAATTACACATGTGATGAGTTTGAGTGATGTATCCTAGAGGATTGTGGGGGACCGTTTGACCTGCATGAACACAACTCAACATTCAGCTCTCCGAACTACCCCAACGGCTACGGACACAAAGCTTCCTGTGAGTACTAAACGCATTATATTAAAGGAGAAGTTCACTTCCAGAGCAAAAAAGTACACATTATAGACTCACCCCCTTACCATCCAAGATCTTCATGTCTTTCTTGCTTCAGACACAAGAAATTATGTGTTTTTTTTGAGGAAAACATTTCAAGATTTAGCTTGTTCCGGAAGTGAACTACTCCTTTACCTTTCAGCCATGGTCATTAAGAATGCAGAACAATTTATGGAAGATTAAAAAAATTATTAATTGCATTTCTGCCTGCTTCAGTTTATAATGTTTTAGTCTTTATGGTTGAACTTGTTCAGGTGTGTGGACCTTACATGCTAAGGAAGGACAGAATATCCAATTGCATTTTCAAGACGTTGCTTTAGAGATGGATTATGATGTATTGGAAATTCGAGATGGAGTGACGCCCTATTCGGATTTGTTAGGTGATTTTGCATATATTTCCAAATGTTTGATTTATTGTGGCATGCATTTGTATTATAGATCATGTGGGGATTTTAATTCATGTTATAATAAAAAATATAAAACCTCTCCCTATACATACACTGCCGCTCAAATGTTTGGGATCTGTAAGACTTTTTTTAAAAGATGTGTCTTATGTTTATCAGGACTGCATTTATTTGATCAAAAACAGAAAAAAACTGTAGTATTGCACAATGTAATTTCAATATAAAATAATGGTTTTTATTTTAAAAATTACTTTACAATATAATTTATTCCTATGATGCAAAGCTGAATTTTCATCAGCTGTTACTCCAGTCTTCAGTGTCACACGATCCTTCAGAAATCATTCTAATACGCTGATTTATTATTAGAATGATCAATGCTGGAAACAGTTGTGCTGCCAAATATTTTTTGGAACCTGTGATTCTTCTTTTTATGATTCTTTGATGAATAACAAATTAAAAACAACGGTATTTATTCAAAATAAAAATCTTTTCTAACAATGTAAATCTATGCTATCACTTTTTTTTTAATCAATTTAACACATTTACTGACCACAAACCTTTATTGTTAAAAAACGTTCTATTTTAAATAAATGCTGTTCTTTTTCACCTTTTATTGATCAAAGAGTTCATAAAGAAAGTATCACAGGTTCCAAAAAAATATTAAGCAGCTCAACTGTTTCCAACATTGATAATAAATCAGTATATGAGAATGATTTCTGAAGGTGATGTGACACTGAAGACTGGAGTAAAGATGCTAAAAATTCAACTTTGTATCACAGGAATAAATTATATTTTAAAATATATTCACATAGAATACAGGTATTTTAAATTGAAATAATATTTCATGCATATGCAGCCTTGGTGAACATAAGAAATGTCATAAAAAAACCATTAAAAATCTTACTGATCCCAAACTTTTGAGTGTGTATAAAATCTCTTCTGCTCATCAAGACTGCAATTATTTGATCAAAAAGATTGTGAAATATTATTATAATTTGAAATAGCTGATTTCTCTGTGAATATCTGGTAAACTGTAATTGATTTCTGTGATCAAAGCTGAATTTTCAGCATCATTACTGCAGTCTTCAGTGTCACATGATCCTTCAGAAATCATTCTAATATACTGATTTGCTGCTCAACAAACATTTCTGATTATTATCAGTGTTGAAAATTTTTGTGCTGCGCAATATTTTTTGTAGAAACTGTCAGACATTAAATTTTTCAGGATTCACAGATGAATAGAAAGTTTAAAAGAAAAACATGAATTTATTTGAGATGCAAATCTTTCGTAACATTATAAATGTCTTTACTGTCACTTTTGATTAATTTAATGCATCCTTGTTGGAAAAAAGTATTCATTTTGTAAAAGCTTTTGCCATGTATAATTTTAAAATAACTTCTTTTTGCCTAATGTTTGAAGTTTATTTGCACAAAGTGCACGGAGAGCACATGAGTAATGTGTGTTTTGGTCACTGAAGGTGTCCTAACCGGGGATCGTTCCTTCCCGGATCTTTTTTCCACAAGCTCTCAGATGACAGTCATGCTTTTCACTGATGACTCGAGTAACGACAGAGGCTTTCTAGCCAACTTTAGCGCCGGCATTAACCTCGGTCAACCAGGTTTGTTCTCTGCTGTGTACTATATGAGCATAATCACATGAAGACGACTTAGGAAACCGCTAAACCTCTGGTCGATGTGCAGATCCGTGTCCCGGTGGGCAGTTTCAGTGCGGCACAGGAGGGTGTGTGTCCAGCTGGAGTGTGTGTGACGGGAAAGAACACTGTCCTGACGGCTCTGATGAAGCTGACTGCGGTGAGTCCACAATCTGAACCACAGCCAAACAAATCAACTGATGCCGTTCATGCATGTGATCACAGGCTCTGCTGTGTTTCAGTGCATATAATCAAAGATAACGTCACTGGAACTGAACGACTGAGACTTCAAGTCCAGAGTCGTGTTTACTCGGTGTGTGCTCAAGACTGGAGCTCGCAGCTCTCTGACTTCTTCTGCCGCTACCTGGGCTACAGGTAAACGCTTAATGACTAAACACAGTAAGAACATTATCATGTTAAGAATGCAGAGACTGACATGTCAAATAATGGTATTAGTAAAAAAAAATTGTGTTTATTTAACCTTTGACAAAATATATTTTTCAAAAATGCATATGTGGTTTTGTTGAGTATCATATTTGATCCATCAGGTTTTTATGGCTTATATAGTCTGATACAGTGAGAATATGGAGCTCATACTTAAACAAACCAAACAGTTCAGTTTTATTAAAAGGCTCAACTGTGCAAGTTTGCAAAGTGAGCAAAGCATAAGATGGAATTTATGGAATAGTGAGATCTTAAATACAATGATATAAATATGTGACCCTGAAGCACAAAAGCAGTTATATATAAGTACCACGGGTATATGATCGATTTTTCTTTTATGCCAAAAATCATTAGGATATTAACTAAAGATCATGTTGCATGAAGATATTTTGTAAATTTCCTACTGTAAGTAATATATCGTTTTAATAAGTAGTAATTAGTAATATGCATTCCTAAGAACTTCATTTGAACAACTTTAAAGGCAGTTTTCTCAATATTTAGATTTTTTTGCACCCTCATATTCCAGATTTTCAAATAGTTGCTTCTCAGGGCAAAAATTGTCCCAACAAACCATGCATCAATGGAAGGCTTATTTATTCAGCTTTCAGATGATGTAAAAATCGACCAGGGTCACATATCAGTCATCACTCTGTATCTCCAGTAATTTGTCACAGTAAGATGAGTTTTAAATGCTAAGTTTGATGATGAAATCTCTGAAGATTTTATTGTGGAGGACAGAACATAATGCAATGCAATGTCTAAACCATAGTTGCTTTAGTCTTGTAAATATTTGTCTGAAAATATTACTTACTATGAAAGTTATTCTTTGTTAAAATTTCACAGTAAAAGACATGTGAAGCATTTTTTCAATTAACCTACAAGGGCTTTTGCTTGCTAGAAAATTACAAACTATCAGACGACAGAAGCATTTCCACCACTGAGTAAAAAAATAAAAAAATGAGACTTTTTATCTCACTCAATCTCATCTCAATCTTTTCGGAATTAATATATATATATATAAATAACTATAAATAAATATAATCCTTCGGAGGAATAAAGTCAAAATGTAGAGATTTAAATGTATAATTCCCGAGAAAAAAGTTGCAAATTGAGAGAAGAAAGTCCATATACTTGTCAAGTATATAGTATAGTCAAGCATAAACTCACAGTTATAAACTCACAGTTGTCTTTGTAAATTTTTATGTCTATATTCTAAGAAAAGAAGTCAGAATTGTGAGAATAAAAGTCAGAATTACAAGTTTATATCACAATTTTGAGTAAAAGTTGCAATTATTATTTTTTAAATTTAGATTGCCTGTAGTAGTAGTGTGAACAAAAGTGTTGATCTTATTGATAATTTAGAGGATTTAGAAGTTTATTCAGAATTATACAGTAGCTTTATAGGGTTGAACTTAAAATGGTTTGTCAAATAATACACTGCAAAAAATGTTTTTGTCTTGTTTCCAGCCGAAATATCTCAAAATTCTTAAATCAAGAAGGATTTTTGAGACGAGTAAAAATTATTGTCATGTTTTCAGAAAAAACAAGTCAAAATTAAGTGAGTTTTTGCTTAGAACAAGCTAAATCTAGGGTAATCGTTGGGTAAGAAAAATAATCTTATTTCAAACAGAAAACAACTTTATTTTTCTTACCCCCATTGGCTGATTATTTTGTTGTTCTAAGCAAAAAAGCACAATATTTGCTTGTTTTTTTCTGAAAACATGAACATTTTTACTCATCTACAAAATCCTTCTTGATTTAAGGATTTTTAGATATTTTGGCTGGAAACAAGACAAGTTTAGAAAAGCATTTTTTGCAGTGTACAGGGAAAAAGTGTAAGAAGTGTAATGCAGTGTTGCCAAGTCCTCGATTTTCCCACGGAATGGGGAAACTTTAACACTGTTGCTGCAGGTTGTTTTTCATGTCTGTGGATTGAAGTGACCTTAATAACGTGATATTTAGCCTGTGGAAGGCAGATTGTACCAGGGGATCCCAGCCAGGAAATGTGTATTTTTCCCTCGGTCTGCAATTTTTACCAGGGGACCCCCACCCAAATGCAATTGGGCTGGTTTTGTTGTAAAAACCTGGCAACCCTAGTGTAATGTCATGTTGGTTGATGTCTGTAGGTCCGGAAATGCTTCATTCTCCAGCATTATGGACGGAGATGCTCCATTTACTACTGTAAGTGTGAATGCAAATGGCTCCCTGGATCTGAAACCCAGGTAATCCCTAAAATAATCAACACATTTATTAAATCCACTGGCATTGGCCTGTTAATCTCATTTCAGACTCTTTTGTGTCTTTTCAAAGTGATACGTGCCTCAGCGAGAAGATTGTGTCGCTGCATTGTAACAATCAACGTAAGTTTGAAAGCCACACTGCCCTCCAAAGGCAAAGGGCAGTAACTACGCCAACACTGAAACTTAGAAATATTGACACTCTCGTTACTCTGAACAAATTATTTGAACCAGGGAAAAAATTGAACCAGGAGACTTTGTCACAAAGTCCATTTTAAGCCTTAACTCAGTTTTGACCAAATGTGTAGTTACTGCGCTTCGCCTTTGGAGGGCAGCACAGCTCAGCTTGATTCATTTACTTACAAAATGAGCAGATAATCAACATCTCGTTGTTTACACTGTGTTTTAGCATGTGGTGCCCGTAAAGTACCCTTAAAAAGTGAGTCTAGCATAGAAACAGACGGAAACAAAGCCGGCAGAGTGGTGGGCGGACAGAATGCCCAGAAAGGGGCGTGGCCATGGATAGCATCTCTGCGCTGGTTGGGCCGTCACGCCTGCGGAGCCTCTCTGATTGACAGGGAGTGGCTGATTACAGCTGCACACTGTGTTTACGGGTAAGTGCTGCACGCTCAGAGGTATATGCTGTTGCTGTAAAACTGAGAAACTAAATGACAGTTTGATCCTGTAGGAAGAACGTGCACCTGTCGAACTGGGCGGTGGTGTTGGGGCTTCACTCTCAGTTTGGCTCCGATAACCCCAACAAACAAGTCCACTCCATAGATCGGGTGATCATGCACAATCGCTATAACAAGAGAACAAAGGAGTCAGACTTTGCTTTAATGCATCTACAGACGCCTGCCAACTACACGGGTATGCAGGCAAACTTATGTGTCTACAAATGTTGTACTTTTACTGTTTTTCATTTTGCAGGCATACTTAAGGTGCATTTATGTCATTTTTTTGGATTTTATGCTGACACCTACTGGCGAGAATGTAGCATCACACAAGTTTTTTTCATTGTAGTTATACCTTACACTATTCAACTATTTATTTTTACTTTTATTCATCACACTGCAAAAAAGCTTTTCTTACTTGATTTTTTTTGTCTTGTTTCCAGCCAAAATATCAAAAAATTCTTAAGGATTTTCTAGACAAGTAAAGATAATTTTTTGTTTTCCGAAAAAAAAAAACAAGTCAAAATGAAGTGAGTTTTTGCTTAAAACAAGCTAAATAATCTGCCAACTTATTTTTTAAACAGAAAACAAGATTATTTTTCTTACCTCATTGGCAGATTATTTTACTTATTATTTTACAAAAACACACTTAATTTTGACTTTTTTCTGAAAACAAGGCAATCATTTTTTTCTCGGCTAGAAAATCCTTCTCGCTTCATGAATTTTTAGATATTTTGGCTCACAGCAGGACAAAAAAATCTAAGTAAGAAAAGCATTTTTTACAGTGCAAAAGGCATTAAATTGATCAAAGGTGACAGTAAAGACATTTATAATATTAATTAATAATAATCAGAAATGTTTGTTGAGCAGCAAATCATTATATCAGAATGATTTCTGAAGGATCATGTGACACTGAAGACCTCAGTAATGGATGCTGAAAATTCATCTTTGATCACAGAAAATCATTAAAATATATATTAAAATATAAAAGTGTCCCTATTGAAAACTAAAAATGCTATAAAGTATTTAAAATACATTTATTTAATGCTAAGTATTTTCCAAATACATTTACATAATATGTAAATAATACAATTTTAGGATACTAAACTGGTACATTTTAAGTTTGCTAAATTGGAACTAATTTTGTACTTAATGCACTTTAATTGTGCTGAAGTCCAACTAAAGTTATACTCAAGTATATTTGATTGTGTTAAAGTATAACTATTGCAAGTCCTCATCAATAGTGGCTTAATATTAAGAAATGTGCATTGTGCAAAAGTAATACTCCAAATAAAGTTTAATTGTGTTTTTTATATCAGTACGTAAGCTATATGTCAGTAAATATGGTAATAGACTTGAACTTTACTTCACTTTTTAACTAGGGGTTATTTAAAACAATGTTAGACTTCTTTTAAGGGCAGACCCTGCAGGCAAAAACTGTGTTGTTTTTTTCATACATCTGTCAAGTTTGAGATTTTGGGCTTTTTTGTGTTTCATAAAGTGTTTTTTCAGACTAGTGGAAAGAAAACATCCCAAAGACACTGTTAAGTGTTTCTTTTATAGCACTTTATCTATTTGTGTCAATAGATTTCAATAGCAATACATATTTTTGAAGTCTGTTTTCTCAAAATGATTTTTTTCTCCTACACTGAGCCATAAATCTCCACTTCAGCAGCACTTACACACACCACACTTTACATTTGTGTTCCTGTCTATATCCTCAAGGTTTTTACAGAGGGATTTGTTCATATAGAATTTGCTTGATTTTTATGAAACATTTTATTCCCTAAAGATTTGTACAAATATAGTGTTTCCCGTCTGTTTCTGAGTTATGGCGTGATGAAATGAGATCCCAAAATCCCTTCTGTAAAAACTTTTGACTCTAATATGTCAAAAAAATTAAACAAGTATTTTGAAACTGACATCCAGTGTTTAGAGTTTTTCTCTAGAACTGTATGCAAATTCATTAAATAATGGCTCATTTACATATTTAAACCTAACATTTCAGAAAATGTGTAATACAAGAAATGTTTGCAGTTATCACTGAGTAAGTAAGGTGATAACTATTAGTTAAATTTTTTACCCTATTCACCTGCAGTGTCTCCTCAATACTTTGGTAGTGAATATGAAGGCTGCTTTTTCATCCGTGATTTACTCAATTTGCATATACATTAGTGCAGTAGTTAGTACAGTATGCAACTTAATTTATTGAATTATTATTTACATAATTGTTTTGTGTTGAATTTGAATTTATATTGTGAGGTTATTTTCATCACATCTAAACCCTTTTTCTCTTTTGGTGATTCTGGGTGGAATATGACCTGAACATTTCTTAGTGGGATTGATTTTGAACATTTTAAAGTGAAAAGAGTTATTTGAACATTGCAGTTGTGTCCTCCACACACTACTCACAGAAATACACTCTAGAATAATGATTTGTGTATATTGTCTTGTCTAAATCGTATGAAATTATTTGCCAAGAAGAAAATGCAAACCATAAAAGTGCAATATTTTCCTCCAGATTACATTCAGCCCATCTGCCTACCAGACGCTGGAGCTCCGATTGAAGAAGGGAGAAAGTGTTTTATCGCTGGTTGGGGACTGACGGCTGAAGATGGTCAGATTTGTGCATTCAGTTTTACTTGAAGCAGATATTTGTGTTGGCGGTGTATAAGCGGTGTGTTGTTGATCTCCAGCCACCATAGCTGATGTGCTACAGGAAGCGGTTTTGCCACTTTTAAGCAACAAACAGTGTCAGGAATGGCTGCCGGAGTACAACTTCACTGAGCGAATGCTGTGTGCCGGCTACGCTGAAGGAGGAGTGGACTCCTGTCAGGTGTGTCTACTGTACACTCTATAGCTATATTGTAGATGTTATTACATTTCTTCTTTTTCTTTTTACTTTTTTGGGGGTTAATCTTTAAGACTAGATCAGGAATATTGACTTTTTTATGTCAGATCTGAAAAATATATTAGCCTGTAATCTGCTGAATTTTATATGGGTCAAAGACGTTAAGATGTCCAAGTTTTACAAAATTTACAAAAGTGAATTTATGTCCATAGAAAGCACATTAAATGTAAGTAAAGTGTCTACTTTTAAGGTTTTAAAGTTTTTGGAGAATTAAATGTCAAAATTAGTTTGTTACATTGTCATTCAGTGTAACACAATATTTATGTAAAGATTCAAACAACGTGCTTATTCTGACTTGTACGTATTAAAATATATAAAATAATGTGGGAGCATATTACGTTTGATTGTGTTCTAAATGCGTAAAAGTTCTCTGAGAAATGGGCAAAACCTAGGATAGTGGCACATTTAAAAAATGTAGAATTACAGCTAATTAGTATTTGGGGTGAAGGTAATTCATCTTTTAATATGTCATAAATTGATTTTTGTTGTGACAAGATTGACACTGAATGACATTTTAGTGGGTGTCTTCTGTATATTAGGGAAAAATCTATGACATTTATTTTTTGCTCAGAAAAACAAAACAAAAATGCAATGAAATTAAACAGAAAACTTTTTAATATTTTTTTTTTGAAAAAACAACAACAATCATTTTTAAACCATCATTACACTTGTTGTTTTTATCTCTAAACCCTTTTATGTCTGACCCATATATACACACACACTGCTGTTCACAAGTTTGAGATCAGTTGGATTTTAAGCGTTTTTTTAAAGAAGTCTCTTGCATTTTTTTAATATTCTGTAATGAATAAAGAGTTTAAAACGACAGCATTTATCTAAAATAGAAATCTTTTTGTAACAATATTTTTAATATCTTACTTTTTAAAAATAAACTAACACTTTTATTCAGCGAGGATGTGTTAAAGTGATAAACAAGTGATGGTAAAGACATATATTATTAGAAAACATATATTTTTTTTTTATTGATTTGAAGAATAAATGCTGTTCTTTCAAACTTTTTATACAGCAAAAAATCCTGACAAAATTATCACCGGTTCCAAAAAATATTAAACAGCACAACTGTTTTAAACATCGATAATAAATCAGTATATTAGAATGATTTCTGAAGGATTGACACTGAAGCCTAGAGTAATGATGCTGAAAATTCAGCTGCGCACCACAGAAATAAATTACAGTTGACCAGATATTCATATAGAAAACCATTATTTAAAATTGGAATAATAATTCACAATATTACAGTTTTTTTCCGTTTTTAACAAATAAATGCAGCATCAAAGAGCATATATATATATATATATATATATAAACAAGAAATCTTACTGATCCCAAACTTTTGAACAGCAGTAAATGTTTTTTCTATGTTGTTTTTATGTTGTTTATCTATCTATATGGTGTTTTTAATATGCTTTTAGACAAACCATGTCTATACAGTGAAGCTGTTTTAAGGCATGAGACAAGAAAAACATTTAAATATGTAATTTAGATGATCAAAGATGAGTTTTAAGGGATACAGTTTTTGACTACAGGTTGATTTTAAGATGACGGTGTGATTTTGTGGTCAGGGTGATTCGGGTGGTCCGCTGATGTGTGAGGAGGCCGGTGGTTGGGTTCTTGTAGGCGTCACGTCGTTTGGCATCGGCTGTGGTCGACCGCAGCGTCCAGGAGCGTACGCTCGCGTCAGTCAGTTTGTTCAATGGGTGGCAGACAACCGCCGCCTCTATTCGGACTGGAGAGGACTCTAATCATTTACCGATCAATTACTTTTATTTTTTATTGTCACTGGCTTTTAAACATCATGATCGCTACCAAATGATCTGAGCACTTTACTGTGATTACAAAAAATGTCAATGTCAATGTGAATGATGATTTAGGAAAATGTTTTGTTTGTAAACCGTTCATCCTACCCAAATGTGATATTGTAAATAATTCAGAAATGATCATTTTGCTATTGTGTATTATAAATAAAGACTTATTTCTTGTAACGTTTGAGAACTTCTCAGTTATGTGTGTTTACAAAGTACACTGCATTGACAATAAATTAATATATAAGTGAAACTGCATTTCTCACAAACACTGCTAAAAATGCTTTTCTTAGATTTTTTTTTTGTCTTGTTTCCAGACAAAATATCTAACAATTCTTAAATCAAAAAGGGTTTTCTAGATGAGTAATTTTTTTTTTCAGAAGTCAAAATAAAGTGATTTTTGTTTGAAACAAGCTAAATAATCTGCCAATGGGGTAAAAAATGTTTTCTGTTTGAAATCTTACCCCATTGGCAGATTATTTGACTTGTTTCAAGCAAAAACTCACTTCATTTTGACTCAAATATTTTTCTGAAACCAAGATCATTTTTACTCGTCTAGAAAACTTTTCTTGATACAAGATTATTACTTTTTTGGCTGGAAAGAAGACAAAAAAATCTAAGAAAAACTTTTTTTGCAGTATAATAAATTGAGTTTAAAGGATGTGTCCAATCCAGGTCACAAGACTTTTAATGCCTATAAAACAGTTTCTGATATTGTTTTTTAATTTTCTTTGCTTTTTCAGAAGATCAGGAAGACCGGAACTGTTGAATAGTTTTGGAAACTCGCCGGATTTGTTATTGAGGCGCACCGCAGCACAAGCGCCACACTCAAAATCCACCCTTATTATTTTTTAACGTCTTATTTTCTACCTTAATGCATCAAGTCCCGATATATAACATTAGAACAACAAAACACGTCTGTATTAGCTATGTCAACAAATCATTAGCAGTTTAGTAGTCAACTTTAGCCGTAGTTCAGTAGTTTTCAGTCCCCTGTTGCTCTGAAGGAACCGCAGTTGAAATGGTCCCTCATATAAACATTAGAAACGCGTTTGCAGATGTGCCACATATCGCCTTCGCCTTGGTCATCACTATAGTTTTAAATGTCGGAGTTTGTCGGAGTACTGAGATTAATCCAGCTAAATGTGTGGTTTGGGGTCCTGGACTGAATCCTGATGTTGTGCTTCCTGTCAGATATTTCTACATTCAGACTGTCGACTCACGAGGACGAAACATCACCGTCTCTCCTGGTAAGAATGACAATAAACATCACATTCATTATATATTAGCATAGTTATTAGAAAGGAAAGATAAACCTATACGACTGAATATATATTTTTGACAAAAATATATTTTAAATATATGGCAAAGCTCAATTAAATATATTTTTCCAAAATAAAAAAATATATTTCAACCCTCATATACCAAAATAAAATGTAAACATATGCCAAACCTTAATTAAATATTTTTTAAAATAAAAAAATATATTTTAAATATATGCCAAAGCTCAATAGAATATATTTTTTAAAAATAAAAAATTATGTATTTGTAACCTTCATATACCAAAATATATTTTAAATATATGCCAAAGCTCAATTAAATATATATTTAAAAAGTAAAAAATATATTTCAACCTTCATATACCAAAATATATTTTAAATATATGCCAAAGCTCAAGGAAATAAAAAAAAAATAAAAAATTATATATATATTTCAAGCTTCATATACCAAAATATATTTTAAATATATGCCAAAGCTCAATGACATATATTTTTTCAAAAACAAAAAATATATTTCAAGCTTCATAAGCCTCTTAAAAGCCCTTGTCCGTACTCCTAACAATTGTGGACCTTAAAGACCTCTTTTAAGAGTTAAGATGCTTTCTGAAATGCATTTTCCCTTGCTAGGATATTTTCTTTAATTTTAAGAAAATATCTGTTTTGTCACTAGGAGCGAGTCCTTGCACTAATATGTTTTATGAACACATGCCCTGCTCTGTTTGGCATAATATATTCTGATTATGTTTGTGAATGTTTTGAATTGAACAGTTCTTATTAAGGATGATCAGATTTCTTAAAAAGTCAGAATGTAGTCAAATATTAATAATCAATGCAAATCTAAATGTAGTTTTCATTTCCTTAATACAAAATAACTCGAAGCCGTGTTTATTTCGATCTGATGGTGGTTTCTGTTTTGTTGATTTCAGCTAGAGACTCGTTCAGAGTGAAGGTATCGTCGCTGGAGAAGGAGTATGTTCGAGTTCATGTTCCAGCGGCACTGGATCGAGGAGACGGCTCTCTGCTGGTCAGATATCGCCTCTATGGAAGCTCTTTGAAGGGTCTGAAGATCGAAGTCTTGTATCAAGACAAGCCCGTGGCAAACTCTCCATACACTCTTAAAGGTAAGTGGTGTTTTTCCTCTCAGATCTACGGTCTATATATTCTTTGTCTTTAAATTGCAAACATACACTTGTGAAAAATAAGTGTTTTTAACTGTATTATTTGTGCATGTGTAGTAGGCTTCTAATCTTCAAAGTATGTTTAAAAACTGTCATTGCAGATTATGTAAACCAGAATGAAATAGCTGGAAACAAATGAAAAAATAACCACTTTTCCCTTAATAATAAACATAATGAGTGCTATTGTTGTATTTCATTGATGTGCAACTTGTACATATCTGGTAACATCTAAGGGTTTCATGACCCTTTAATGAAATAAAAAGGTACTTAAGTGTAAATAGAGTACAGTACTTCAACCAAATGTGACCCTGGACCAAGAAACCAGTCATAAGGGTCAGTTTTTTTTAAATTGAGATTAATACATCATCGGAAAGCTGAATAAATAAGTGTTTGTTAGGATAGGACAATATTTGGCTGAGATGCAACTATTTGAAAATCTGGAATCTGAGGGTGCAAAAAAATCTAAATATTGAGAAAATCGCCTTTAAAAAGTTCTTAGCAATGCATACTACTAATCAAAAATATGTTTTGATATATTCACAGTAGGACATTTACAAAATATCTTCATGGAATATGATCTTTACTTAATATCCTAATGATTTTTGACATAAAAGAAAAATTTATAATTTTAAAAGTATGTTCTGTGCAATTATTTTGATAAAGGGAAACAAGATACAGTTCTAATTTCAACATTATTTCTTCTTCAGACATTGTTTTTTAAATTAAATAAGTATCGGTTGTAAACAAAGTGACCAGCATTTGGTTTTCAACCACTAAAAATGAGTAACATGCAACGATCTGGACATGAAGCCTCATTGAGATCCTCATATCTCTGGGACTGAACGATGTAGGGCCGTGAAAATTAAGATTCTAAAAGAAAAGTTTATGAAGAACTAGAATCTAAAATCATATTGCAATATCTTTAATACTTTTTGAGATATAGGCACATGGATGTTGAAAAAAGAATATTTATGGCACTCAGACAGGTCTGTTCAATGCAGTTGTCTTGACAGAAAGAAACGAGATACATCTCCAGTTTCAACATTATTTGTTCTTCAGACATTCCTCTTTAAAACAAAAGAAGAATCATATTTTTTCAAACTGACCCACATTTGGTGTTTGACCACTGAAAATGTCTACATTTTAAGGATTTACTCCTGGAGCCATGTTTAAATGTCAATATCTCTGGAACCGAATCTCATAGGGCATTAAAAATAAAGATGTTAAAATGAAAGTTTGCTAAGACTGAATATCTAAAAGGGCATTTAAATATCTTTAATACTTCTGGAGTTACAGTTCATGCAAACTTTGGAGAAAAACTTGAAAAGTGCTGTTTCCTTATTTTGGAATGGTCACCATTGGCACATAATGCAACACAGATTGCTAAAGTCAACAGATTTCACTAATAGAGCGACCAATCTCTGTGTAAAAATATCATTATGATGCTGCCGTCTTTCTGAAGTCATTTTTACCCCCCTGTAACTTGACTCTGAATCTCAGCTGAAAATTGTCAAAAATAGTATAAAATAGTGGATTGCTCAGTAAATATTCATCCGTGACATTTAATATGTTGGCTTTCATCACTATACATGTCTACCTTTCTTCAGAATAAATATGAGCAAAATCTAAAATTTAAGCCAGGGACCTCTGGGTTGAGTTGACCCTAAAGTATATTATTTCTATGATACTCTGTTAAAGTGTGCTTTTCTGAGTGTTACTTAAAGATACGATGCTCTGCAGTACTAATAATCAAATCTGTTATGTTTTTCGTGTGTGAATGTGTCAGGTCCTGTGTATCACGAGTATTGTGACTGTCCCGAGGCGGACGCGGGTGTCTGGCGGAGTGTTCTTCAGTGTCCAGAGGAGGAGCCCCAGATCCAGCAGGACTTCAGTTCATTCCCGTCGATCGACCTGCAGCAGCTCCTGAAGGACGTTCCTCAGCGTTTTGCGAAGCGGGGTGGACTCATTCACTACACCGTCATCAATAACCAGGTGCACCGCCGCTCACTGGGCAAATACACCGACTTCAAGATGTTCTCAGATGAGATGCTGCTCTCAATCGCTCGAAAAGTAAGCTGCACAGGTTATTTGAGACCATTTTTAAAAATGTTTTTTTATTTACATTTTTATTGTAAAAAGATACCATTGACTCAATCTGTT
Organism: Garra rufa; assembly: GCF_049309525.1. NCBI lineage: Eukaryota > Metazoa > Chordata > Actinopteri > Cypriniformes > Cyprinidae > Garra > Garra rufa. The sequence continues at coordinate 14,292,698 of NC_133379.1, read as the reverse complement.
CATAACCTCACTTTTATATATCTTTCTGAAAGTTCCCCCCCATCATCCTGTATTTGTGGAAAGTTAGAATAAAAAATGTGGAATTTTTACACTGCTGTTCACAAGTTTGGGACCAGTAAGATTCTTCTGCTCATCAAGGCTGTGTTCATTTGATCAAAAATACTTTTCAAAATAATTTTCATATTGTCAAATATTATTACGATGTAAAACAATGGTTTTCTATATTAATATACATTAAAATTTAATTTATACCTGTACTTAAAGCTGAATTTTCAGCATCATTACTCCAGTCTTCAGTGTCACATGATCCCTCAGAAATCATTCTAATATACTGATTTATTATCAGTGTTGAAAACAGTTGTGCTGCTTAATATTTTTTTGGAACCTGTGATAGTTTATTCCGGGATTCTTTCATGAATAAAAAGTTAAAAAAGAAGCATTTATTTAAAATAGAAAGGGTTTCTAATATATATACACTACTGTTCAAAAGCATGGGGTCAGTACATTTTTATTCTTTCTTTTTTTGAAAGAGACTAATACTTTTATTCACCAAGGATGTGTTAAATTAATAAAAGGTGATAGCATAGCTGTTTTACCTTGTTTTTCATCAAAGAATATTGAACAGAAGAATCACAGTTTCCAAAAAATATTTGGCAGCACAACTGTTTTCAACATTGATCATTTGACTGATCAGTGAGACTGTAATAGCTGATGAAAATTCAGCTTTGCATCACATAAATAAATTATATTTTAAAGTATATTAAAAAAAACATATTTTTTATATTGTAATAACATTTTGAAATATTAGTTTTTTTCTGTATTTTTGATCACATAAATGCACATACATTTAATCACATAAATTCTTTAAAAAACATTACAGAGCCCAAACTTCTAAAGAGCACTGTTATTATTATATGCATTTCATTAAAAATATAGATATTTACCCTAACCCTAATATAACATTTTTAGAGTGCAAAAAAATAATAAAAATGAACATCAATTTCTTAATATTTGGTCTGCTTTTTGATAATGCAGTAAATTAGCTTGTTTTATTTGCATTTTTATTTTTCAAGTAGTGACCTAAACTGGTGCATTCTTAATTATTCCTATAGCAGACTGTGAAATTCTGAAATATCTGTTATTAGTTGTAGTTTTTTTTGCACAAATTTATTTTTAAAAATCCAAAATAATATTTTTTTCTCTTTAGGAATATTTTTCTTTCCTAGTTCAAGTTAGATTTTGAATTCAAATTTTTTCTCAGACTTTGTATATTTTTATTATACATTTTTATAATGATTAATTGGACTATATTATGGCTCTGTGTGTTCTGTCTCCACCAGGTGAAATTACCGGATGTGGAGTTTTATATTAATGTGGGAGACTGGCCGATGGAGAACAGGAAGGTGAGTGATAAACCCGGACCGGTGCCCATCATCTCATGGTGCGGCTCCACAGACACGCGGGACATCGTTCTCCCCACCTACGACATCACACACTCGTCTTTAGAGGCCATGAGAGGCGTCACCAACGACCTGCTGTCAGTCCAGGGGAACACAGGTGCAAATCTGAACATCAGTGTCCAATATGAGCTGACCTTCCTCAGTCTCACCTCTCTGGACTCTCCGCTGGTTTTCCAGGTCCGGTGTGGTCGGATAAAATGGACAAGGCGTTCTTCAGAGGCCGGGACAGTCGAGAGGAGCGCTTGCGTCTGGTAACCATGTCTAAAGAAAATCCAGAGCTGCTCGACGCCGGAATAACCGCATATTTTTTCTTCCGTGACCGGGAGAAGGATCTGGGAAAAGCACCGCTGGTGGGATTCTTTGACTTCTTCAAGGTAAGCCATGTTCTTTGATTAACTGTAGTTTAAAAACTTTGTTGCTATTTCATAAATGTCGATCAAAGAGTACTGCGAAATGACGGTGTTTCCATTAACTAATGTTATGCGACTGAAACCTAATTTTTACCTCTAGCGATAAGTCATGGAATGGATTTTTATGTGGTTTTGGCTATATTTAATTGAATGTGACCTATTTTTGCGAAATATTCCTTTTTCGAACAATTAACCTAGATAATGTGCACAGTTAGACGCATATCCAGTCGTTTGTGCGGAGAGTGGAAGCTTAAGCGCGCTTTGCAGGACATGAAGCGCCAGCGCAATCGCTTGCATTTTTTTTAATAACCGTGGAAATCTAAAATACATCATTTTTGCTCATAAGGGGAGGAATAATACATCATTCAGAACTGCACTACTTTTATCTGTGTGCACTCACACTATCAACAAAACGTTGTGCTTTTGTAAAATAGCTGAAGAAAACAAACATGCGCTTTCTGCCGTCTCTGTCTTGAGGAGGAGAATATTTGCCTCACAGATATGTTATACGTGACCCTGGACCACAAAACCAGTCTTAAGTCGCTGGGGTATGTTTGTAGCAAAAGCCAAAAACACATTGTATGGGTCAAAATTATTGATTTTTCTTTTATGCCAAAAATCATTAGGAAATTAAGTAAAGATCATGTTACATTAAGATTTTGTAAAATTCCTACTGTAAACCTATCAAAATGTAATTTTTGATTAGTAATATGCATTGTTAAGAACTTAATTTGGACAACTTTAAAGGTGATTTTCTCAGTATTTTGATATTTTAGCACCCTCAGATTTCAGATTTTCAAATAGATGTATCTCGACCAAATATTGTCCTATCCCAACAAACCATACATCAATAGAAAGCTTATTTGTTGAGCCTTCATATGATGTATACATCTCAGTTTTGTAAACTTTAACCTTATGACCGGTTTTGTGGTCCAGGGTCACAAATATATCTATAGAATGCTTTAAATTACTACTTTAATTTACTAAAACGAAAGAATTAATGTAATAAAATCATGTTATATTGTATAATGGTAATGTGAAAATTCCACCTACTCCGCCCCCCGGAAAAAAAAAACATTTCCATTGCTGTTTCGCGAAATATTCCTTTTTCAAATTGCCTAAAAAAACACCTCATGTGAGCATGAAAACTTTTGCGATTTACGGGAGTTTTTGCGCAATTCCATTAGGCGTATTTTCAATTTGCGCAATTTAGAGGAACACTCCACTTTTTTTGGAAATAGGCTCATTCTCCAACTCCCCTCGAGGTAATAAGTTGATTTTTACCGTTTTGAAATCCATTCAGCCGTTCTCCTGTTCTGGCGATATCACTTTTAGCATAGCTTAGCATAGATCATTGAATCCTATTAGACCAGTAGCATCTCGTTCAAAAATGACCAACGAGTTTTGATATTTGTCCTATTTAAAACTTGACTCTTCTGTAGTTATATCGTGTACTGAGACCAGTGGAAATGCAAAGCTGCGAGTTTCTAGGCTGATAAGATTAGGAACTACACTTCCATTCCGGCGTAATAGTCAAGGAAGTTTGCTGCCGTAATATGACCGAAGCAGGCGGAGTATTATCAGAAATGAGTTCCCAGCTAGTTTAGCATTTGCACATGTGCTGCGTGATATTACTGCTCCTGCTTCGGCCTTATTACGGCAGCAAACTTCCTTGACTATTACGCCGGAATGGAAGTGTAGTTCCTAATCTTATCAGCCTAGAAAATTGAAGCTTTGCATTTCCGCCGGTCTTAGCACACGATATAACTACAGAAGAGTCAAGTTTTAAATAGGACAAATATCGAAACTCGTTGGTCATTTTTGAACGTGATGCTACTGGTCTAATAGGATTCAATGATCTATGCTAAGCTATGCTAAAAGTGATATCGCCAGAACAGGAGAACGGCTGAATGGATTTCAAAACGGTAAAACTCAACTTATTACCTCGAGGGGAGTTGGAGAATGAGCCTATTTCCAAAAAAAGTGGAGTGTTCCTTTAAAGGGTAACGCAGCTTGTGATGTTTGTTTTCTCTGCTTAATAAAGAACACTTTGCTGTTCTCCTGTGAATGTCTCTAGTACAAATACCAGGTGAATGTGGACGGGACGGTAGCGGCCTACAGGTTTCCGTACCTGATGCTGGGCGACAGCTTGGTCCTCAAGCAGGATTCTCCGTACTATGAGCACTTTTACACTCATCTGAAAGCAGGTGTGCACTACATCCCTGTAAAGAGGGACCTTTCTGACCTCATGGAGAAGATCAGATGGGCTCAGGTACAGACACTGCCCTGCTTTCAGAGCACACTGGCTGTGTGACATTGTACAAATGCACAGTTTACACTGACAAAATTGTGAAAGCTATGTATTATTTAGTGGTTTTGTGTACACAGAAGAATGACACACAGGCAGAGGCCATAGCGAAGGCAGGACAGTCTCTAGTCAGAGATCTGCTTCAGCCTCACAGACTCTACTGCTACTACCACACCGTCCTTCAGGTAACTGTCTGTCCTTCATACAGTTAGATAAAATGCTGAAGAATTTATTCAGTGCATTTCACCTTCCTAACTCAGTTCAAAACTGCAGACAGCTTTCCCAGGTCAGATTTAAGCTTATAAAACAGTCAGCAACCTAAAACTATATTTTACCTAAGCAAGAACTTCTCATGTGCAAAAAAGTGGATATTTTTGGATATGGCAGTGTTAATGTAATGTTATTACTACATTTAACCCCCTTTCAATTAACTAATTAAAAGGTGTTGACATTTTTTTTGGTTACACTTTATTTAAAGGTGTCCTTGTTAGAGTGTAATTATATATTTAAGTACTGAGTAATATTAATTTAACTACATGCACTTACTTTATGGTTAGGGTTAAGATTAGGGTTTGGTTTAGGATTGCTTGCATGTAATTATGGATACTTTATTGTTTTTAATGTGTATCAGGGACACCTTAAAATAAAGTTTAGCTTTTTTCTCAATATTCATGAGAATTTTTTTTAAATATATCACTATATTAATGGAAAAAAAGAATAATCTGAGAATTGCCAGTATTAACTCCACTGAGAATTTCTTGCTGCTCAAAAGCAGTCCAAATATATAAAATCTTCATAACCAGGCCCTGTTGTTCAATTGATTTTTGTCAGCTTTATGTAATTAGTGTAAACAAAATGTCTTTTCTAGTGTTTATGTACATATTCATGTTTACCAAAGTACGGAAGTATTTTTGAGACGAATCTAACCGGTAGATAAAAGTCTGCAAAGAAAGAAATTAACACTTTTATTTACCAAGGATGTGTTAAATTAATAAAAAGTGATAGCATAGATTTACATTGTTAGAAAATATTTATATTTTTAATAAATGCTGTTCTTTTTAATTTGTTATTCACCAATTACAGGTTCCAAAAAAAATATTCGAGGGCACAACTGTTTCCAAAAACACAATACAATATATATATATATATTTTTTTTTCATTTAGTGACCTAAAGTGTTGCATTCTTAATGATTTATATTGCAAACTTCAAAATTGTGAATTTAAAAGTGTGCATAACATCTTGTGTAAAGTTTCAGTTAATCACTGGGTCAAGATTGATGTGAAACACAAGAGGTGTTACATTGTGCACAATATAATTACCTCTTAATTTATCTCTTAATTTTTTTTTTTTTTAGATGTAACATAATCATATTTATTTTGATCGTCGCAACCCATTTCCAAAACTAAAGTACTAAAAACAATGGATTTCTTTAATTAATACATTTTTTGCAGGCGATTTCTTTTGTATCTTGTCCAGAAAAAAAACAAAACAAACTTGACCTAAATGCAGTTGGAGGTTTTGTTTTAAAAAAAAAAAAAGGGTTTAAACCCTAACCCTAAAAAAAGAAAAGAAAAAGAATTTCTTGAATTATAAAATATCTGCAAACAAGTGCTGCTAGATAATTTCTTAAATCTTTGCATCTGCTTGTTTGTAGATGATCACAAGCTCAGATTCACTGGATGAAGTCAGTGACTGAGATTTCAGTGTTTTATTTTAGCATTAGTTGATATTGTTTCCTTTGACAGACGTATGCAGCTCGTCAGAACACGCGGCCTGTAGTTCATCCTGACATGGAGTTCGTGCCCCAGCCGTCCGATCACACGGCTCTGTGTAACTGCCTCAGATCATCAGCGGACCACAAACCCCAGCGGAAAGAAGAGCTCTGAGAAAATCATCTTCAACCCTTACAACTAGTTCCTTTTCCACCAAAGAAAAAACTCTGTCTGAAACAAGTGCCACAAACATGCATTGCACACAAAAGAAATAATAAGGAACAGAACACACGCAAACACAAAAACAGTGAAGAGTTTTGCCAGGAATGAAATGTGCATTAATCCCATTGTTTTAAATGATTTTAGGTTTTCCTCACTTTTACTTTCATTTTCACTTTTTTTTTTTTTACACTTTGCACATAATTTTATTTTTTTTTTTAAATCGTTGTCTTCCTTTGTTTAATCATGCTAGAATTTATTTATAACAAGGTTGAAAAATATCATTTGTCATGCGAAGTGAACCCTGTTATGTTTTTGATCTTTTTAACAAATGCTTCAAATGAAGCTCATGTCAGTGAAGCATTATTTTGTATGCGTGCCATGCTCAAGCTCATTGCCTATGGAGAACATCATCACCTTTTTAACACTACAGTATTATGCTGAAAATATCAAATTTGCTTAAATGTTGTCAGACATTGCAGATGGACTGCTGTGCTGCTTGTGTGGTGATATAAACAGTGTTCAGTTTGGACTCAAACCTCAGTCAATCATCTGTGAACAAAGTGAAGTCTGACTAAAATGATGTTTTGTGTGGTTGCCTTCAACTTGTACACGGTCCGTCGGTTTCCAGTGTTCATTGGTGCCAGACCAGCTCAAGATCATGGGAAAACGTAACTATCTTACCAAGTGCTGATTTCTTTCAATGTGAAATGTACAAAATATGATTTTTAGAAAGGATAAAGGTCCACTCCTGTCACTGGGGTAGAAGCAGATGGGATCAAATTTCACAAATGAGATCAAAAACCAAAATGAAAAATTCCCATGAGATTGTGATTTGACTCAAGGACTTTTTAACACCTCTCGAGAACTCTGTGCATTAGATTTTGTGTGTTTTGTATCAGTATTTTTGTATGCATTATAAGAGCCCAAAATAAAAATGTGCCTAAAATGTACTCAACGTCAGGCCTTCCAAGCTGTAGATGAGTTTCTTGATCAGAACAGATTTGGAAAAACGCAGCACTAAATCACTTGCTCACCAACTGATCCTCTGCAGTGAATGGGTGCCGTCAAATGTCAGAACAATTAGGTAGCGGCTATTTGCAATTAGATGCTACTTAGACTGTGAAAACAGTATCTTTTCTTGGCGAGAGATGCTATTTACACTAAGTTCAAACAGCTGTAGATTCTATTTACTGTTGAAATAGATTTTCTGATATTTAAAATACAATTATATGCACCTCAGTATTGTAGTACATTAAAACAGAATGCAGTAATTACATACTGGGTGTATAGTTTTAATTCAATTTATTAAATGGTACTGGGACAATAAACCCTCCCTACATCTACCCTAACCGATACTTTTTCAACTTTTCAATTATGTCCATTTTTATTGGAAATAAATGCCTTTCCGATATGACATAAGATTTGAAAAGGGTTCAAATTCAAACTCAGATTGATCGCGTCAAAAAGAGCAAAACACGATTTATCCTCTGCGCCACTGGAGCTGACAAGCAGAAAGAGCTTTATAGCCTTGCACATACAATGAATTTGTTTTGTGCCGTTAGCTTCCAGTGCACAGAGACTGAAACTCTCCCAATCACATCAATGGGTGGGCGGAGTTTGTGTAAACAGCCTCTGCCAACAAGTCAGGCCATTTGCACTTAGTACAAGTAGACACTCTAAAACAATTACAACAGGGATGCCCAACCCTGTTCCTGGAGATATACCTACCTGCAGACTTTAATAAACTGGTTGAGACGTGTTTGATCAGGGTTGGAGCTGAACTTAGATCATAGATCTCTAGGAACAGGGTTGGGCATCCCTGAAGTACAAGAACGAAAGAACTGTGACAAACTCAAAAGGGGGGCTTCTTAAAGTGATTGAGTCAGTTTACTTTAGGTGTGCTGAAGTTGTTCAGAATACATGTAATCCACCTGAGTGAAAATGTAAATCAGAATGCAAAAATGTGGGCTTCATCTGGATTTGGATTGACAAAAATAGTGCATGTAAAAAAACGTGTAAAGGCAGGACTGATTTTGCCAGACTGCCATTGCTCCCATTTAAAGTAATATTAATGAACCATCTTACCCAAATTCACGTTCAAATGGATATTCCTTATTTGAGTCATTGTTCATGTTAAACTCACATTCACACAAAAAAAGCAAAACATTTAATGGGTACAAAGAAAAGTGTATTGCAATTCAGTGCTTGTGTAACACAACTTCTAACATAAACCAGCTGACTGCAGGGGAGAAACGTTTCCTAGCTCATAAATACGTTGAGGACAGTATGGGATGGTAGTCTCGAGTCCAGACAGGACGAGCGCAGAGATCTGGGTGGATTCATTCTTCTCTTCGAACTAGTGGGTTTCTTGACGGTGGACTAGATTCAGCTTTTTAGTGAAGACATGCCGGCCCTCATGATCTCATCCACCAGCAGGATGTTACTGGCGATCACAGTGCTGCGCAGACAGAAAAAGAAAGATGAGGTGAACGGGTGGAAAAGAGAGGCACTAGGGGTGTGTGATATTGTCAAAAAATAATTAATCCATTCACTATAGACAGTGTTGCATGATATACCAGTAGCGGTCTTTAAAAACAAAAACAAAAACCCCAGGACAATTCCACATTTTACTAGTACCGGTACTTTAAGATTGCATTTTGATTAGAGCTGCATTAACACTTTATTTAGGCTCCTATGACTAAAGCAAAGTGGAAAACAAGGACCGAATTGCAGGATCCCGTCATAAATACTGAATATCATGTGTGTGCGTACATGAACACATAATCTCTAGAACTGCTCCAAGAGTTACTTCATTTACATTTTACCATTACTTTCGAGAGGGAAAAAAAAAAAAAAAAAAAAAAAAGTTGCAACCCGTCAAAGTAAAAGTCCAAATTAAATTGACTGAAATATTACTTAATGTAATGATAGTACTTTTAATAATTAAAGCAATATTTAACAAAAATGATTTACCAGAATTGATTTGAAAAAATAACTGTAAATACACAAGACAAACAAGTAATTCTTTATAAAATCTAATTAATCTTTCTAAATTAATTAGACATTTGACACTTTAGATTATTAACATTAAATGAAAACTGTTAACATGGAATGCAGAAAACCAATATAAAACAAATTCAGTTTTACTTTGATATCTGTAAATCTGAGAAAAATAATACAATGCATTTTATAAGGCCTTAAAATGTAATTTTTGTTAAACGTAAGAAATTGCTGTTAAATCATGTACGATTCATGATTTCAATTAATCAATAATGCTTTTAGATTTTTTTTTTTAATGTAACCATTAAAATAGAAAAATCCAGAAAAAATAAAATAGAATTTGGGAATAAAACTAATTCCATAGGGCCCTATTTATTTCATTACTGTCTTTGTTTTTATTGTATTTGTCCTATAGTTTGTTACTTGCATATGTTCTTATTATTAATAACAAAGATAAAATAACTAAAACGGACTATATCATGATTTAAACTGTTATTGTGAAATAAAATGACTACATCATAAAATAAGATTTGGCTTTTTATCCTTTTAGCTCTCATCAAAGTTGTAAAGATCTCTATAGACCCATGGTGAGCAACTAGTGACACTGGCATGTGATTTTTATTTTTATTTTTTTAAAGAGGGATGAAATGCTTTTTTAATAGATAAAAAAAACAACAACTATAACCTCCATTTGGATCAGCTGTTATTCATTTACTTTACCTATCATTCTATGTTTTTGTGGTAGTATCAGTAGGTAGGTTCAGTAGTATTTTGTGTTAGTATCAAGAAAGTCAGTATGGGGACAACACTAATAGACATTACTCAGAAAGAGTTAAGCAGGGCTGCCCTCTAGTGATGTGATCTGCTGGAGATGTAGAGTTGGACTCACCAAGAGTGAAGCAGCTGTTTTTTGACACTGTAGTTATCCCACACTCCAACCTCTCCTGCGATCATAGGCTCACCTGCTCACAACAAAACACACTGATGTTACACACGAGCCAGAAGTGAACACCTGTGCTCCTCTAACACACACTGAAGAACCACAGTGTCAGACTGCTTCACAGGGATGTCCAGAAAAATCAGCATGTTTTAACATGTACTTTAACATACAGAAGATTCTTCTTAATTTAGTGAATAGCATGTCTTCGATTAGATTTTTACAGTAATTAACATTTGACATCTTTAAACACCACAAAAACCCCTTTAGGTTATTTCAGCAGTCAAACAGAAATGTCTAAATAAGTTGACTATATAGTGATAGAGATGTCTCCACGTGCCTGTGCTGAGATCCACTCCCACCAGCGCTCCAGACTCTTTGTATTCACTCTGCAGCTTCACCAGAGTCTCTTGAGGATCGTAGCCTGAATTCTGAGCCAGAACCTTTGACAAGCAGAGAAACTCAAGTCATTCAAAGGCACCTTCACACAGGAAGCTTATCAATTCACATTGTGAATACATTTTTAAACAGCGTTTTTTTAGTACCTTAGGGATGATGAGGAGGGCATCAGCAAACGCCTGCACACCCAGCTGGGCTCGGCCCTTTACTTTGGGCTTGTGTTTAACCAACGCATCGGCGACAGCCACCTCGAACGCACCTGCGCCCGCCACAACCGAACCTGCCAGAGAAACAGCAGAATACTCCACATTATACCTTAGAAATTTTAAATACTCAAAATAAAATGGTTAAAATGGTCTTTTTTTTGCACATAAAGTGATTATTTTCAATCCTTACTCTACGGTTATGATTTGCTATTGTCACTGCATAAAGAAAAGTATCATTGCCACCTTGATATTGCACTCCAGCAAGTGTTCAGAAAAAATAGAACAAATCAAAACACATTGATATCCATCATTTACAGACAAAGCATTACGAAATTATTCACTTGTGGTTTGTGATGTAGCTGTCAGATCCAATACAGCTTTCCCATCACAAAAAAAAAAACAACAACTTTCCATTATATTGTGCTTCATTTAGCAAATGATCTGTAATCAAATGCTCCAAACAAACATAATCATTTTACATGATCCAGGATGCCATTAAAATAAACCACCCAGTTATTCCTGATGCGAGTGTCCTTCTGAAGGTTGTACAAAAAAAGCGGTTTAAACAGGAAACGTCAAAGTGAACACTCAATTACTTCTTCATTCGTCCAGTTGTCAGAAGTAGACTAAAGCATGCAGTACATCAGAATGGATCCAGCGCAGAGAGCATCAGGGATTATAATACGTTCTATTTTCTTTTGACAATGCAGAGCTCAATTCTGATGTAGACAGATGTCAGACAATAACCAACTGAATTCCAGTGAATTCCAGCATGCACTGCTTAAAGTCAGATACTGATTGGTCAAACCAAACTGACCTTGCTCTGGATGCAGTCATATGCTAATATATTTGTTCATGTGTCGTTGTAAATCCCACAATATCCAAACAAGCCATTTTTGGAGCTTGTTTAAAGAAATGCTCTGTTTCAATTACAAACACCTCTAAGATCATCTAATATCTCAAGGGAAATTAGATTTCTCACGCCACGCCCCTTTTATCAGGATTACTAAAATGGTTTTTCAATAAGAACCTGAATATCTTCCCAACTTTCCAATAATAATCATTACATCCAGCATGTTTTTTTTTTTTAACGTTGTAAGGTTTGTCTAATTACCATCTTCGATGGCGTTTTTGACGGCTCTGAGTCCATCTCTCACGGCGTCTTTGATCTGTGTCAGAGTGTGTTTGTTGGGTCCTTTCACCAGCAGGGTCACAGAACGAGGGTTACCACATTTCTCAATGAACGTGTACTTCTCCTCACCCTATTACAAAAAGATCAAATAAATGACAAACTAACATTTGGACAATTTTTGAGAGTTCTGTGCACTAGAATAATATCCCAGTCTTTACCAGTGTGTGCTCATAGACGAGCCCAGCGTATCCCAAACAGTCAGGAGTGAGATCGTCCACAGAGTTCATCGCTACTCCACCGCACGCCAGAGTCAGCCTTAAGGGGGAAAAACACTTTTAAGAGTAAGGGAAGATATTTTGCTTTTCAATTTGAGTCATTTTCTATTTGTTAAAAAAAAAAAAAAAAAAAAACAAGCAAAAGAGACAATGTTGCTATATACTAGGGATGCACTTAAATGAAAATTCTTGGCCGAAGCAAAACAAAATTATACACTGGGCCAAAGGCCGATTACAGAAAATGGTTTTTCGTGTGTTTTCTCTTATGTATTTGGCCAATTCTTTTCACCATTGCATTTGCATTTTACAGTTCTGAGTTGCTTTTCAAAGAAAACAGTTTAAAAATATTTAACACTGAACATTTGCAACATTCTAGTAGACATTGTAGCCTACCAACAAACCACAATTAAACTTACAAATGAATAAGTTAGTAAAATAATATTCTTTGGCCATTTTTAAGAGCCCCTTCTTGAATCAGGCATTTGTTTTTAAATGTACAAATAAATGCAGCCTTGCTGAGCAAAGGACAATGTTAGAATAAATAAGATTTGTAAATCCTACAGAAACCCTGTTTTATGCCTTTTCTAACATTTTTAATGCTATAAGCAACCAATAGCAACTAACACGCCTGTGTATGAATGCGTGTATATTATAATGCATTTTTCCATGCAGTCTTACAATGAGGCAACAATGAACATATATAACTAGATAATTAGAAATGGAACCGGAAAATGTCAGCGTTTATTTGCAGATTTCAAAAATTCAAATATCATTAAGTTTCAGAATTTTTTTCTGTTCAGATTTGGAGGCTAAAACTGGCTGCTCTTAAAAAGTCTGTGTCACACAATTTTGTACCGGCCAGAAGCAATTACCAAACTGGTTCAGTGTTTATCATACTTCGCAACGGTGAATCAAAGTTACTCATTATACAGGCTATATTCAAGATAAATTGTGACCCTGGACCACAAAACCAGTCTTAAGTCGCTGGGGTATGTTTGTAGCAATTGCCAAAAATACATTGCATGGGTCATAATTTTTTTTTTTTTTCTTTTATGCCAAAAATCATTAGGTAATTAAGTAAAGATCATGTTCCATGACGATTTTTTGTAAAATTCCTACTGTAAATATATCAAAATGTAATTTTTGATTAGTAATATGCATTGTTAAGAACTTAATTTGGACAACTTTAAAGGTGTTTTTCTCAGTATTTTGATTTTTTTGCACCCTTAGATTCCAGATTTTCAAATAGATGTATCTCGGCCAAATATTGTCCTATCCTAACAAATCACACGTCAATAGAAAGCTTATTTATTGAACTTTAATATGATGTATGCAACTCAGTTTTGTAAAATTTAACCTTATGACTGGTTTTGTGGTCCAGGGTCACAATTGGTAATGTTTGTTTCTTCAACACTAAAGTTTTAATGCCTGTATAAAACAATTTAATGCTTTTTAATGCCATTTAAGGCCTTAATTTTCACAAAATCAATTTAATGACTTTTAATGCTTTTTAATGCCCCGCATTTTTAATTGCCTGTTAGGATAACCATAATTCTGAGTAATTTGCTTACATTAGCAATCCCAATAAAAAAAACAAACAAACAAAAAACAAAAAACTTCGGTTTTAAAATCAAACAGGTAAATTAAATTTCAGCACACATCTACCTGACACCGTTCTCTTACCTCTCCATGTTTCGTCTCTTTGCTCGGCGCAGCGCCACAATGCCCTCTTTAGCCAGCGCATCCAGAGAGAATGGATCAATACCCTGAACAGAAGAAAGAATTCAGCTCAAAATAGTGATTTATCAAGCTGTACAGGTTAAAAGAAAGAAACTCTGCTTTGTTAAATACATGTGGAAGGAACAGAAGGTGGAAACAAAGTTTAATTGTCTTTAGATAATAACTCTGTTCACTAAGCCCAAGAATGGTTTAGGTTTAGGTTGGCCTTAAATAGTGAAAATACTCTAAAAACTAAAAGAATAGGTATTAATTACCTTCTGGTTGATGACCACAAAGCTCTTCTTGTTATCTGCACACACTTTATTCTTCAGCTCAATTATCTTTAACACCCGATCTTCAATGAACTTCCTCTCAGCCTTCACCAGCTTGTCTCTCTCGTCTGCACTCTTGTAGAAGAACCCAGAGTTCACTTCTCTGTGAAAACACACAGTGAGTATGATTACAGTTTTCCTACTTCGTAGAAACACCCAGTAATCTACTGTCATTAAAGATCAACGTTTAAAAAGCCTACGTTTTCTCGTATTCCAAGGACACATTGCAGGTGAGAACAAAAGCGTCCTCCACCCTCTTCTTCATGTCAGGATGTCTGGCTCCGTGGTCCAACACCAACCCTCTGATCAGCCTAAGCATTAAAACAAAAGACACTTTCACATATGACTGCAGCTGTAAATGTTACACTTTTCCTTTGCTCCACGGAAAACAAGGACACTTTATAGGTAAATATTTATTAATAAGCCATAGTTATTAGTTTGATAGAAGCAAATAATCAAATACAAATCAAGAATATAATAGCTTTGTGTAAAGAACAAACTAAAGTGCCACAATACAGTTATCCACCAAGAATTGGCCACTTGTTAACCACCAGAAATTATCATCTGAACTTTTAACTTCTACATGAGCCAGATCAAGCCCTACATTGGATTGCATTTATATGCAAACCCAAGAAAGCCAAGCTCTAACAAAGATGTCTGCTGTGCACCAAAGTTTGGTCAACTAGAAATCATTTGATAAAAGACTTCTAAAGACGTCAAAATACACAGAAGAAAGTCAGCCAGAATTGAAACCATTTTTCATGTTATTATATATATATATATATATATTTTTTTTTTTTTTTTTTTTTATTTCAGGGCGAACTACCCCTTGGACATCCACTAAAATTACACCTAATGTCCAGAGAAGAGAAGAGAGGAACCCATGTGATGATCTTACTGTGTATCGCTGTCAGTTTTGTGTTTCATTTCCATGATCTCCACCATGTAGAGGTCGATGGGTTCATTAGGTTTCCTGATGGCCAGAACAGCATCCACCACAGCCTGAGCAAAACAGGAGACGTCAGTGTGTTACAGACGAAACTAATGTGGGGAAAAATTAACTACACAATTAACACTGATTATATTGAAGGGGTCATGAAATAACGTTTCTGAAAGTTATCTTATCAAGTTAAATAATAAACAAAACAGGGCTTGAAATTGCGACCGTTTTGGTCGCATATGCTCCCAAAATTCAATCAGTGCGACCTCAAAATATATTTGGGATCATTTGTGCGAGAAACTCTTGTGGTGCAACACTTAATATAACTTAGAAAGAACTGTGTAGTTTGTTTTTTGTCATTTCTACTGTAGATTGTTTAAAAAGGCAGTGGTTGCCTTTAATTTAAACGGCTCTACCTGTAACAGAAAAAATAAACATCTTGTTAATGTACTCATATTTTTATTAATCCTTGTCCCTTGCTTAAGACGTAAAATAAATAAAAAGCTTTCAGAATCAGTCCATTTGCTTGTAAAGCATCGGCAATCAGAATCGGCCGTGAAGAATCAAGATTGGTGCATTACTAAAAAGAAATGTCAGGACGAGTGTTTGTTGATGCTACCAAGTAAAAAAGTTCATTTTGTCTATACAGCAGTTGAAGGACAGATATATCCAACAGGTGAAACAGTATTTATTGCTCGTCACAGCAAACTCGATCCTGGAGGGCTGCTGTCTTGCAGAGTGTAGCTCCATCCCCAATTAGACACACCTTAACCAGAGAATCCAGCTCTTAGAAGGAATACTAAAAACGTCTTGGGAGGTGTGTCGAGGCAAGTTGGAGCTAAACTCTGCAGGACCGGGTTTGGTCAAGTGTCACATGACGTTTCTCACCTCTGTTAGTAAATCGGCCAACTCTATGTGGACCTTGGTTCTGAGGGAAGTCCGGGCGACATTGATGAGCGTCTCTCTGTCCATCTCCTTCTCGACCTTCACCTCCTCCAGCACCGCGAGCGCCTTCTCCTTAGCAGCCTCAAAGCCCTCAGCGATCACTCTGGGGTGAAGACCCTTTAGACGGGAAAAAAGACCGGTTTAAGAGGCGGACATAACCTATACCTTTAAAACTAAAATATCACATTGATAGTAGGGCTGTCGTGATTCGTTGATTCTAATAGACTATTAGATTTTTTTAAATCCTTGATTTCATTTGAGTCGAGTCACTGGTAAAATATCAAAAATGGCGCATTGCATGGACGAGAATCTATGAAACGCATTAGTGTTTTTCCAAAGCTGCATTATATATTAAACCCATTTGAAAAAACATAAGCATAATTGTGAATTCACAAACGCTACGATTCAGTTCAATAAATATATGCGATGCAGATTTAATATGCGTGTCAATTATGAACATGCATGTACAAATTGTACAGGAACTGTCATCATTTCCATGTGTGGAGCGTCTCAAACTCCATCTCTGCGTGTTGTTGTGAGTTTGGGTTTATTATAACCTTCATCAGATTTGTAAGGTAAATCATTTATAAACCTATGCAAACTCAGAACACATCAATATCTTTCTCCTTTAGTGTTTATCAGGATTTCAAAATAAAAGTTTAAACGCTCACTCTGAGTTTGATGTTTCCATGTTCACATTATTCAAGTTACTGTGGCTTTAGTATTTCTGTGATAAAGATATGGCCAAGTATTTAAGATTAAATGGACATTTGACTTAAATTTTTAGTCGATATTAAACAAGGATTAGATCGCCAGTCATGTATAAAAACAATCACCATCTGCAGGCCTTTGTTGTAATGCGTAATGTTAGCATTAGCTTTATTGTTTATAATACATTATGCATTTCAACAGTTTTGTGCAATAAACTCATGTGATTCTTTGCTTTTGTTTCTTTATTTGAACACATTTTTATTGCATCAGTTTTATTATACATGTATTTTAAGTAATTTTAAAGCTATTGTTCATTTACATCTACGTTTTTATTACCACAAAAAAGCCAAATTATACTTATAGGGTCTTATGATATCCATATAAATTTTTTCTACTATGTTTTAACGGATAAATTATTATTTTAATTTGTTATTTATCAAAAAGCCTGTCTAATAAATTGAGTTTTATAGTTTTATTTACCGAAGTCTTTTCCATTACTTTTCAGGATTCAATTTTAATGGAAATTTAACATTAAAATTTAAATCAAAAACATCTGGAATTAACTGATTTTGTTCAAATAAAATTTAAACTGTAGATTTTGTGTGGGAAATTAGTTGTTTAGATTAATTGATAAATAAGTCAATATAAAAGTAGTCGTTAGTGTCAGCCCTAATTGACCAGATGCACAGAGCGTTCTTTATAACTTCCGCATAATGATAAGCCTGCTCCTAAACTTCCGCTGAAGCTCATTTTATATGTGTTATATATAGGTGGACACTCTTGAGACTCCTCTACTGCCGCCTCCTTATCAGAAAATGAGAAAAATAATAAGTGCAACATTGTAAATAATGATAGCTGCATGAACATTCCGTTTCACATTATTTAACATATCATTTAAATGCGGAGCCTGGTAATCCCAGGAGAGACCTGCATAGTTGAACATTTACATGCTGACAGCTAAACTATCATAACGTGTTTAGGCTAACGTTAGCTAGCTAGCGATACTTCTCTTCAAGGACATCTTAATAGTATTCTTGACAATCAGTAACTTGCCTTGAACACATTTTTAAATATTAAATCTCGTAATATTTTAAAGCCTTTATTATTTTATAGCTCTACAGCTGTGCAAATTGTGCAATAAAATTCACTTCAAATATTCACTTTCTTTCATAAAGACGACATGGGGAAAAAAAAATGTCTTTTCACGGAAAACGTCTTTTTAAAGATAAAAATGACATGAAATGACCCACATAACCAGAAGATGGCAGCGGAGGATCAATCATTGGCTGTACAATTTCAACATCCTAGTTTTTTCCAAGACATCTTGCTTTTTGATTTATTATAAAATTACTAGTATAATAAATTGTAGTACTTTTGCCGCACTTAAAGTGCCCCTATTATGCCATTTTAAAGGTAGTTAATATTGTTGTAATAGTCTCTTAAAACAGGTTTACATGTATGCAAGTTCAAAAAACACTTTAGTTTTCTCCAAAATTAGATTTATTTTTACCCCGTTTCTAAATGATTCGTAAACGACTCGTGTGAAGCAGTTCGAAGAATCAGTCTCTCTAAACCCCTCCTTTCAGTGAGCCCTCACCGCTGTGATTGGTCAGATGGTGCAGTCCTTTTGGATTGGTCTACCGCTTCAGCGCAAAACGAAACGCCCATTGGCATAACTGAATGACAGCTGTGGAGACCTGTTAATGCATAGAAAAGATAGCCTCGATTTTACCCTATCAATTCGAGCCGGAGTCTGACGATGAAACGGTTGAAGTGGCACATCGACAAGAAACTGTTTTGCAAGCACGACTGGAGCAGGACGTTTCTCAGTGGGTGTCATATGTTAACTGTGGAAAGTGCTTGCAATTTGCTTTTGTAAGCGAACCGGGCACACCTCTACGTTGTGAACTTCAACACTGTACAATCCATAACACTGCGTTAAGCCATCGTTTATCATTATCATTACTTAAACTAATAAGGCAGACAGACAGTCAAGCTGCATCAATCACAATTTTTAGACTACATTGCACTCACAGCTGAACAACAGAACTACAGAAACGCAAGTTAGCCGGTTACCAAGACATGTGCGGGGTTGTTACACACCATAACGATCGCTAGAAAATACAATTATTAATCATACTTACAGGTAGAAGTTCAGAGGAGCAAGCCGGTCCAAATAAACTGGGCACTGATCCATTTTTTAAAACCAAGCGTTTGGTGAATCTCGCGTTGTAACGTTACTCCCCAAGATTGGAAAAGCAGTCATCAGTAAAGTGACGCGAACACAAGATTGGCATTGGACTGCTGAGGTGTTGAAAAAATTAATGTTAACCACTCATTCTTGATAGTTCCATCTTTCGGAAGGGCATGTAAAACAAATTCACTCTCACAGCGCAGGGCGTCTTCTTGACATGATGTAATCCACGTGAAAATGGTAGGCCTACTGTTTGTGGGCGGGCAAGTTGTTCGCGAAATTGAACGTGGGCGGACATTACGCAAATGTGTAGCTCGTGACGTGTGGCCGTTACAGAAAAAAGATTCGAATTGCTGACGACTCGTTTAGGCGAATGTGAGCCGACTCTTTTTTTTGTTAGACAAAAACTTTATTTATAGTGCACTGTCGGCGTCACAACTTTGCAGATAGTTTATGTTCACATACAGCTACATGACACACTACATGAAATATCATATTTGAAAAGGCATAATAGGGGCACTTTAAGTATATAGTATAGCAAGTGCAGAAAGTCATTAAGCTCAGACACAAACAGCCTATAGGGGTGAATTATTTAAATACTTATATATAGTTCACTACAAATTAAATAAGTGAAATATTAATGGTATAAGAATTAAATAATGCACTCAATATTAATCGATATGAATTGGAAATTTTATATAATTTAATAACTACATCTTTTAAGCTTATTTTTAACTGTAAAAGCTATTAAATAGCCTATACAGTGCCTTGCAAAATTATTCATACCCTTTCATTTTTTCACAGTTTATGTTGCTGCCTTATGTTAAACTACTTTAAATTACTTTTTTCCCACATCAATCTACACTCCCTACTCCATAATGGCAAAGCAAAAAATAGGTTTTTAACATTTGTGCAAATTTATTAGAAATAAAAAACTGAAAAGATCCCGTTGCATAAGTATTCATACCCTTTTCTGGGACACTGGAAATTTATCTCAGGAGCATTCATATTGCTTCTAGATGTTCCTACACTTGGAGTGAAGTTAAACTGTGGCAAATTCATTTGAATGAGTCTGATTTAGAAAGACACACACCTCTCAGAAAAGGTCTAACAGCTGAAAATGCATATCAGAGCAAAAACCAAGTCCTGAGGTCAAGATAACTGCCTGTAGAGCTCAGTGACAGACTTGCGTTAAGGCGATGATCTAGAGAAGAGTTCAGAAACAAATCTGCTGCATTGAAGGTTGACAGAAGCATTCTCCATAATGGAAGACGACTGGAACAACTAGGACTCTAGAAAATGTCCAAGCTGACAGAGATGGAGAGGAGAAAAGGTGAGGCAAAGAATGGCAGATAATTGCCAAATGCAGATGTGCAAAGATGCTCACATCAGACCCAAAAAGACTTGAGGCTGTAAAGCTGCTTCAACTATGGACTGAGTTAAGGGGATGAATACTTATGCAATCTACTTATTTCAGTGTTTTATTTGTAATAAATGTCAAATTTACACTCCATACGCTATAATAATGACAAAGCAAAAACCAGATTTGCAAATTGTATGAATACTTATGGTATGAATACTTATGCAACCGGATTTTTTCAGTTTTTTATTTTTAATAAATTTGCTCAAATGTTAAAAACAAACCTACTTTATGCTTTGCGATTATGGAGTAGGGAGTGTAGATTGATGTGGGGGGAAAAAAGCAATTTAAAGTAGTTTAACATAAGGCAGCAACATAACAAAATGTGAAAAAAAATGCAGGGGTATGAATCATTTTGCAAGGCACTGTATTTAACCAACACAAACTTGTTACTGCTGTAGTTTTTTTACTCTGAATTTAGTCTGAATCATTTAATGCACAGCTGTTTTTTTGCCATCAGCTTGTCAGATGTTTGGTCCGGTTATTACGGTCAATCATGGCAATGACTCGCGCATATTTAGCCCATTTACTCGCATATTTTTTTTTTTAACTTGAATTTGTCATTCTTGAAACGGTATACGTGGACGTTTGGTCTTTTCTTTGATTGTGAATGGATTATGTAGAGAAAACGAGCAAAGTACGCTCCTATTACAGCACAGCTGACCAGAAATAACTGAGCTGGCTTGTCTAAAACTAGGAAGTAATCCGTGCATAGGGTCAACTGAAAGCTTGAAACACAACAAACCTCAGACACATAGAGGTCAGCCTGCTTGAGCAGCTCTCCAATGATCAGCACGTTGGATGTCGTGCCGTCTCCCGTGATGTCGTCCTGGGCCGTGGCAACCTTGGCAATCAATGAGGCAGTGGGATGCTGGATTTGCTGAAAACAAATCAAAATATCAATAAGGGTGTGCAGTTTTTACAGAGAAGCTAAAATACCAGCAACAGACGGGGTGCAACTGTTCATTCCCATTTACTGAGTCACATTTCAGCCTGTTACGCACAAGTCACCCGTTTGTGTTTTTCCATTCTTTGCACTATTTATAATTCCTGATTCCAAGGTGAAACCTTGTTTTCTAGAAGATGCCATCGTTCTCACTCTTTTGATTTAGACACTAGTTTTAAAGATGGCTCACTCTTATCTAAAGTCGATTCAAATATCTTGGTCTTTTGCTCGATCCTGAACTGTCTTTTAAGCATCACATTGATTTTGTTACTAACACAAGTCTGACTTTAACTTTCAACTAACTTTTCATTTCAAGTCAGGGAATGATTAATCTCCCAGTTAATTCTTCCTATTATTGACTACGCTGACCTTATTTATCAAAATACTTCTGATACCAACTTAAAACCCCTAAACATTCTTTATGTAGTTTGTTTTGAGATGTCCTTATAGAACTCATTGTATTTGTATGAAGCTAATGATTGGATTCAACCTAAATGCTGAAGGCAATATTTGAATTCTCCTCATTTAAAACTTCATTTTTTGTTACTTGTTCCCTTCAACAAATGCAGTATCCACAGTTTTCTATTCTTAGCATCTTTACTGAAGTTGTTAGAAGGACTTGTCATATGGCTGGAATATCTCCCTTCTTCCTTTAGATCAATAACAACTTTTCGTCTTTTCAGGATCAGCTTATTATCTCATTTGAAAACAACATGTTTATGTTTTTAATTTTGGGTTGAGAACCGCCTTTAGGTTATATCAATTTCTGTTTATTAATTTTCTATTATTTCTGCTGAACTATTAATATTTGGGTTTTCATTATTGTACTAAAATGCATGTTATTTTGTATGTGCATGCCTTTTTTTATATAATAGTAGACGAGGGTGGGTGAATAGGGGAGTGAGCTGTGAATGTTTGTTTGTTTTTTCTATTACTTGTGCTGTATTTTGTATTGTTTCATGTATGCATTTTACGGTCCCCCTCGAAAACGAGATGGAGCATCTCAATGGTCTTTCCCTTAATAAATGAAATAAAAACAACTGAGATCAACATAGTTTTGACGTCATGTGAAACACTGATTCTGTGTCAGTCTGATGTCTGAAAAGCAGCTGCATCCAAACTCATCTGCAAGTCACTGCCCTACTGCAATATGGGCTAAAAGCCACAATTTTACACTTGGACAAATAAATGCACACACCAGCATGACGTTCAGATCTTACCATCTCATGCAACAGAACGTTCCCATCTTTGGTGAGCTTGATGTCTCCTGAACCAGACACAAGCCTGAGAAAGGAACAAGGGTTTGATAGATAAGAGGACTGATTAAGCACAACACAACAAACATGACATCTCCAACATGTTTGCTTTCATTTTGTATCCATTCCTTTGTATAAATAATTTTATAAACTGTTCATTCTGGACTTTATGATTTGCAGACTCAGTAAAACACACCTATAACATCAATGCTTCAGTATTACTGAGCCACTGCATCTGTGTTGCCAAGGCTGTGTTTTCTGGCAACCATTCTACTAAACATTACTAACAGAACTGAAAAACATGTGCAAAAATGTTTTGATTTAGGTTGCATTTATCATTTTAACATCATATGCAAGAAATGTGGGGAAAGAAAGTCCAGAATAGAACATATTTTACAGTAGCTGTCTTTCATTTTCCTTAAAAAAAAAAACTAGAACTTTATTCATAAACTTTATATAAAAATACATAAAGTATTCTTATATGCTCATCAAGACTACATTTACTTGATCAAACATACAGAAAAAAGTAAAAATAATAATAATATTGTGAAATATCATTACAGTTTATAAAAACGGTGCTCTATATTAATATATTTTAAAACATAATTAATTCCTGCGATGCAAAGCTGAATTTTTAAATCAGTTTTCAGTGTCAAATGATTCTTCAGAGACAGTTCGGCTGCTTAAAATTTGTTTTGGAAACCTGTGATTTTTTTTTCCAGGATTCTTCATGAAAAAAAAATATTAAAAAAGAACAGCATTTATTCAAAATATAAACATTTTCTAACAATATATGTCTTTGCTATCGCTTTTTATCAATTTAACACATCCTTGGTGAATAAAAGTATTAATTTCTTTAAATAAATGAATAAAAATCTACTGACCCCAAACTTTTAGATGGTAGGTAGTTTCTTTTTATTTTAAATAAACACTGATCTTTTCAACTTTTTATTTGTTAAAGAATTCTGGAAAAATCACAGGTTCCTACTAAATATTAAGCAGCACAACTGTTTCCAACATTGATAACAAATCAGCCTATTAGAATGATTTCTGAAGGATCACGTGACACTGAAGACTGCAGTAATGATGCTGAAAATTCAGTTTGCATCGCAGGAATAAATTACATTTTAAATATATTCACAGAAAAAAAAAACAGGCTTTTTATTGACCAATTGACCAATAAATAAATAGATTTGTTCGTTCCCTTTATGCATTTGTGCAGTATTTTGGTTCAAGCACACACTAGGGTTTAAAATAACTAATGCAATTAACGTTACAAATTTGTTGCGATAATAAAATATTGCAAAATAACAATAACAACAACAATAATAATATTAAACATATATCTACTTCCATAACAGCATGTAAAACTGTAGCTCCAGGACATCTGAATGCAAGTTTATTGCGATGATGAGTCAGTTGATAGCTCTGATGCTAACTACTTGACAACCGGTGGCTCCAGAACTGTCTCAAACCTACACTTTCATTTAATAAACAGATTTTCCGAGCTGCTAAACACTGCATTCTGACATTTCGCAATAACGAGTGAAGCACTGGAGTACACGTTTTCAGCTCTTAACCGGTTCGCTGACTAGCATCAGAATAATGACTGGCTGACACGTGCTAACAAAGCCGCTATTAGCCGCTACAAGACAGACTCACATTTTCATCGTCCCCTTTGGTCCCAGGTTACTCCTCAGCACATCCTGAAGTCCACGAGCGGCACTGATGTTCACCGCCAGAGCCGCATGAGCCCTGGCAACCTCTGCTTTCGGGTTAAGGGCTTTTACCGCAGACATTCTGCTGAAAACCGGAGTACAGCTTCACGGGGATAAAGGAAGAGAAGCTCACATGCACACTTCCAGAAGCTTCCTCTGCGCGCTCTCGGCGCCGCCCAAACACGTGACGCAGTTTGATGCCGTAAATGGATCGTTTCGCTGTAGAGCCTGTCTCTGTCCAGCCACGCCTTGGCATTTGTCAAAAATCTCTTTATTTTATATTTGTACTGATCTATTATTTCTACGGAAGCCCGTTTCCGCCACTGAAAAAAAATAAAAAAAATATTGCGACTTTTTTTCTCAGAATTGGGAGATATAAAGTCAGAATTCTGACTTTTTTTCTCGCAATTGCGAGTTTATATCTCAGAATTCTGACTTTATATCTCGCAATTCTGACTCGCAATATTATTATTATTATTTGTTTTAATTCAGTGGCGGAAACTGGCTTCCATACATTTCAGATTATTAAATTGGATCGAATATTTTTTTTAATCTTGTTAGAGGTGCTTGCAATGCTATTGTAATCTCACGCTGTTGAGATACCAGATATCATGATATATCATCGTATTGGCAGGATTTACATATATAGGCTAAATATGTGACCATCAGTGTTGGGGAAAATGGATTACAATGTTGCGTTACTCTCTAAAAAAGTAACTAATTACGTTACTTAGTTCCTTTTAATGGAAAGTAATGCGTTACATTACTTTTGCTTTACTTTTTAAATATGGGCAGGGCTTGCTTGTTTGTTTTGTATATAAAATGTTTGATTTTTAGCAAATGTAAAAGCCCTTTCACACCAAAAAGTGAAATGAATAAGCCTAAAACTGAAGGAAAAGTAAATTCACATCTGTACAGTGGGACTGTAGGAAAAAGAAGATCAACACTCTTCAGCAACGAGAAAAATGAAGCACAAATGTTAGTTCATCTAAATAAGTTTTACTTATTAGCAGTGTTGGGGAAAGTTACTTTTAAAAGTAATGCATTACAATATTGAGTTACTACCTAAAAAAGTAAGTAATTACGTTGCTTAGTTACTTTTTATGAAAAGTAATGCATTACATTAATTTTGCGTTACTTTTTAAATCTGGGCAGGGTTTGCTTGTTTGTTTTTTATATAAAAAGTTCTATTTTTGTCAAATGTAAAAGCCTTTTCACACCAAAAGCCTCAGGCTTAGAAAAAAGTAAATTGCCGGTACAGTAGACCGCAGAAGAACAAATGTCAACTCTTCAGCAATAAAAAAAAAGGAAAACAAATGTTAGATTATCTTGAGTAATTTTTGCTTATTAGTATGGATGAATTGGATCATCGAAGGTCGGCAGCAAAGACATTGATTAATAAAATGGGATTAAATACATAAAGGATATTTGTATTATTTAACTTTTTTTTATTTTTTTTATTTATTTAAAATCATTATTTTGATTCGGAATATGCATTGCTAAGAACTTAATTTGAACAACTTTAAAGGTGATTTTCTTAATATTTAGATTTTTTGCACCCTTAGATTCCAGATTTTCAAATAGTTGTATCTTGACTAAATATTGTCCTATCCTAACAAACCATACATCAATGGAAAGCTATTAAAAATTTAAATAAATAAAAAATGTACCCTTATTGCTTGTTTTGTGGTCCAGGGTCACATATTGGTGTATATACCACAATATATCATATTTTAGTAATAAACAATGCTAGAAGTTGTTAATAGTCTCTGATTGGCATGTTCAGACAAGCCCTCCATAAAACAAACAAAACAAGCTCTGCACATCAATAAAAAACATGTTATTCAGACACTTCATATTTAACGGTATATTCAATCATTATTTAATTGCATTTAATAGATTGTACTTTCAATAAAACATTTGCATTGGGTTCGTAAAAGCAGTTTTTTGATGAGTTTTTGTTGCATTTACACAGTTTTGTCCAGCAGCATGTGCTGCCTCGAACGATTTGAAACATGAATTATTTTGCGAAGCAAATGATTCAATTGATTTTTATTAATAACAACGATAAAAATGTCTGAACCTTAACCATGGCGAATTTAACGTCTCTAACTTAAACCCAACTGTCCACATTTGCACACATGTTCATGCTATAATGTAAGTTGTTATGGCTAAAAACAAACTTATTTTTCTGCCTGATTCACTGGCCAATGTCGCACACATGAAATTCAGTTACTCTGTTTTCAAATAACTTGTGATGAATTCAACACAAAAAGCTATATCTCCACAATACTTCAAACCAAACTTGATGTGTCTAATGAAAACCTAGACTTTTAGGCCATGAGCACTTTTGGTTCAGTGCCACCTCCTGAGCTTTAGCTTGATTTTCATGAATTCCACTTTTTATCAGACCATGCCAGCAAAAAGTTGTCTCAACAGACCAGGGGTGGATAATGTCGGTTCTAGAGAACCACAGTCCTGCAGAGTTTTGCTCCAACCTTGATTAAAACTCACCTGTAACTTCCTAGTAATCTTTAGACCTTGATTAGCTTGGTCAAGTCATCAAGTGATTAGGGTTGGAGCTGAACAGGATGAAAGCCACCCCAGCAATACAGCAAACTGTTTTTGTTTACCACATTAATGACATTTATGCCATACTGTATGCAATGCTTTGACGTAAAAAAAATGTATGTGTCATTGTCACCCCACACTGACAACACCACATCAATTTGCTGTTGGTCAAAAGTGTTAAGGCATTACAACACATTACAAGTAATTGTATTTATGGGTACGATGCATAATCATGCATTTCATAAACAGCGAACATGTAGTGACTCTATGTACAATCATTTTACCCGACAACAGTATGCATACCATAAGAACTTATTTAATATGTATTTTACTGCCAAGTCCATCCAACATTCATCCAAAACATGAAATGTACATTATTAACAATAACTGGTAATGATATCCATATAAACAATAAATCTTATTAAAACAATTACAGTATTTCATAAACTAAATATATGGGATATATTCTGTAGTTTAGCACACACATCTGCTAGAGGGAGATGTTTACAATCTTCTATAAAACTATTTGAAGGGACGCTCGTATAGACAGCAGAAACACTGTGAGCTTGTGAATTTGAATTGTGTGAAACAGGAAAAAAAAAAAAGGGCAAATTAAAAAATAATATTACTAAAAAAGGGCAAGTAAATTCAGAGGAGAGATGGGTCTTGGACATTTGGTTGTGGTCTAGTTCATTGATGCGCATGAAAACACTGCCTGGATAATGTAACATCCTTTTATAGTGGATCAGTTATCTTCATCACTCCCAAAACCTTCTTCATCATCCATTTCCACTCCTTGAAACAATCTAGAGCAGAAAATAAATAAATAAACAGTCAGCAAGTGCACCAGGAATTTCATCAAACTTAATTTTCTATTACACATGACTTTAAGTTCAGGGGCCTTATGTATAGAACCGTGCGCAGATTTCATCCTAAAAGTTTTCAGATTTGTGAAACCGTATGTACGCCGAACCTGTGCTTAATTCCCTAAAGATAATCCTAGCAGCAGAACATTGCACGTTTATGCATCCTCACCCCATCTCCTCCCTGAGATCACATATATGTGACCCTGGACCACAAAACCAGTCTTAAGTCGCTGGGGTATATTTGTAGCAATAGCCAAAAATACATTGTATGGGTCAAAATTATTGATTTTTCTTTGATGCCAAAAATCATTAGGAAATTAAGTAAAGATCATGTTCCATGAAGATTTTTTGTAAAATTCCTACTGCAAACATATCAAAATGTAATTTTTGATTAGTAATATGCAATGTTAAGAGCTCAATTTGATTTTCTCAGTATTTTGATTTTTCACACCCTCAGATTCCAGATTTTCAAATAGTTGTATCTCGGCCAAATGTCGTCCGATCCTAACAAACCATACATCAATAGAAAGCTTATTTATTGAGCTTTCATATGATGTATACATCTCAGTTTTGGTCCAGGGTCACATATAGAGCTTACAGCACTAGTTTTACTATGCAAAACATGGTTATACTCACTGGTTATAGCACGGTGAGTTGGGGTTGTTGAAGTGGCTGTAGGGGTTGACCCTGCTGAGAGCCCCCAGACAGACCCAGCAGAAATACTTCTGACAGGACGAACAGGTCATCTTATTACAGCCGTGCACCTTCTACAGAAACAGGAGAAATGAGCTGAGGACTTTCAATCAGTTATTCAGGTGCATTTGTTTTCAGACAATATACTGAAACAGCACACCTTTGCACAACACACAAGAGAAGTTTGCAGAAGGTTCCCAGTTTTCTCTACGTATATCATTTTATACCGCAGAGCTGGGCAACTTCAGTCTACAGCAGCCACAACTACCAGAGGAAGATCAACAAAACACTTCCAGAAGGTTCACAACAAGGACTCAATATGTTTGGGATGTGTTGTTCTGTTAGCTGTAACAACAGACATCAGAAGAAAAAAAAACCGACCACAATTTTATTCAATCTCAACAGTGAAAATTATATTTTAGACATTCAATGGTGATAAAAAAAAAAATGCAGTGCTAGTGGAAACACCAGACCAGGCTACCATGAACATGATCAAGAGCGGCTCTTACGGTCCTGTCAGCAACATTGAGAGCATCTTCAGCGCAGCTGGAAGGGTTATGCGAGTTATATCAAGTGCATGCAATAGGCTAAAGCTTGCCACAAAGCACCGGCAAAAATAATTACCATGACTGTGAAACAGTAAGGAGATATTTTAATTATTTATAAACTGTTTTCTGAGTCAGTGATGATGAAGTTAAGGATGCTCCTCATACATCTCCTCATTGGACGCGTCTTTAGAGAAAAATGCATCTTTACGGATTAGCTACATAAAAGATTTTTTTTTTTTTTTGATTTGTTTTATTTCGTTAAGTACTAATTTAAAGCTTTCTACATATTTATCATGTCTGACAAAAAAAATAACGGTTAAATAGTTTCCACTGAAAAAAATGTGCCTCTGTGTCCTAAAACGCGTTTTAGTTTCCACTCTCCGCAAAAACTACTGGACATGCGCCTAATAGCGAACATTTATATATATTATTATTATTAATATATATATTATTTAAATCTATAGATTTTATTTTAGCCAATTCCTGATTTGAGAAGGCAAATTCAATCACGGAGTAGGTCAACTTACTGTCTGCTGCCGGCCGCTTGAGTTACTTTAAGAAACTAAAAGCTTACGTTTAACGAACAAAAAATGCTCCAAACGTTTTTTTTCTAAATTAACTTAAAAAAGAAACGAAATTATAACCACTTTGTCATTTCATGCAAAACTGAACTATTTTATTTGCCAAAACAGTAGTATAAGTTGTTTTGGCATGGGTCAAATTACACAAGAGTTGCAGACCGCAACCGCTTTTATTTGGAAATTTATTCCCACGTCTCAAGAAATCTGGTCGGGTCCCGCGGGAATACAGACCTCTATCTTGAAGCTCATCAAGAGAATGCCAAGAGTGTGCAAAGCAGTAATCAAAGCAAAAGGTGGCTACTTTGAAGAACCTAGAATATGACATTTTCAGTTGTTTCACAGTTTTTTGTTATGTATACAGTCATGGCCAAAAGTTTGAGAATTACATAAACATTGGAAATTGGAAAAGTTGCTGCTTAAGTTTTTATAATAGCAATTTGCATATAGTCCAGAATGTTATGAAGAGTGATCAGATGAATTGCATAGTCCTTCTTTGCCATGAAAATTAACTTAATCCCAAAAAAAACTTTCCACTGCACTGTTAAGAAGGTTTCAGGGTGTCCAAGAAAGTCTAGCAAGCGCCAGGATGGTCTCCTAAAGAGGATTGAGCTGCGGGATCGGAGTGCCACCAGTGCAGAGCTTGCTCAGGAATGGCAGCAGGCAGGTGTGAGCGCATCTGACACACAGTGAGGCCAAGACTTTTGGAAGATGGCCTGGTGCAGCAAAGAAGCCACTTCTCTCCAAAAAAAAAACATCAGGGACAGATTTATCTTCTGCAAAAAGTATGGCGAATGGACTGCTGAGGACTGGGGCAAAGTCATATTCTCCGATGAAGCCTCTTTCCGATTGTTTGGGGCATCTGGAAAAAGGCTCGTCCGGAGAAGAAAAGGTGAGCGCTACCATCAGTCCTGTGTCATGCCAACAGTAAAGCATCCTGAGACCATTCATGTGTGGGGTTGCTTCTCATCCAAGGGAGTGGGCTCACTCACAATTTTGCCCAAAAACACAGCCATGAATAAAGAATGGTACCAAAACACCCTCCAACAGCAACTTCTTCCAACAATCCAACAGCAGTTTGGTGAAGAACAATGCATTTTCCAGCACGATGGAGCACCGTGCCATAAGGCAAAAGTGATAACTAAGTGGCTCGGGGACCAAAACGTTGACATTTTGGGTCCATGGCCTGGAAACTCCCCAGATCTTAATCCCATTGAGAACTTGTGGTCAATCCTCAAGAGGCGGGTGGACAAACAAAAACCCACTAATTCTGACAAACTCCAAGAAGTGATTATGAAAGAATGGGTTGCTATCAGTCAGGATTTGGCCCAGAAGTTGATTGAGAGCATGCCCAGTCCAATTGCAGAGGTCCTGAAAAAGAAGGGCCAACACTGCAAATACTGACTCTTTGCTTAAATGTCATGTAATTGTCGAGAAAAGCCTTTGAAACGTATGAAGTGCTTGTAATTATATTTCAGTACATCACAGAAACAACTGAAACAAAGATCTAAAAGCAGTTTAGCAGCAAACTTTGTGAAAACGAATATTTGTGTCATTCTCAAAACTTTTGGCCACGACTGTATAATTCCACGTGTTAATTCATAGTTTAGATGCCTTCAGTGTGAATCTACAATTTTCATAGTCATGAATTAAAGAAAAATCTTTGAATGAGAAGGTGTGTCCAAACGTTTGGTCTGTGATTCTTCAAGGTCTTAAAAGCCTTCATCGAGCGACTACGTTCACAATAATTTACACTTTTTGTCCTAAACCTACAATCAAGTCAAAAAGACAGTGTGGGATCTGGTAGTAAAAAGTAATTTCTTTTTTCAATTTATTATTAAATCTCATTTAGATGTGCCGTGTCTGTTGTCATATCGGACACAAATATGGCAGCGAGCATAGCGGAAGTGACGTCTTTGGTACCCATGAATAGCACATAGAAGGGAGTCTGATTGAGTCTCAAGGGATTCTGGGAGTTTTGACAATTGAAGTTTGAATAGTGTTGATCATTTGAACATTCTGTCAATGTAAATTTTCCCCCGTTTTAAAGATCATTTTTAGGAAAACCGTAAGTCTGATCAGTTAGAAAAGATACAGCAACTGGAGTCAGATCAGTCTGAAGATCTGGACTGAGTTTGGAGTTTGTAGAGTTAAAGCTCGAGGAGGAGCAGTACACAGAAATTTTAGTCTCAGAAGAATAATAACAACTGTAGGTTTAAATAGCATTTCAGTAAATTGGCTTTCTTAAGCCAAATTAATTAAATACATGATATGATATGTGGGAGTAGATTACATACAATCTTCTGTAATTTTAAGTAAAGTAAAGTGGAGCTGCCTGAATCACACATGGGAGTAGGCTCACTTCAAACATCAAAACGTAGTCATTCAGGCTCGCAGATTTTGAAAATATGTAGTATGCACACAGCACACATCCTCAGTACTGACCTGTATATTAGTGCCACAGCAAGGGCACTGTTTACAGTTATCCTTCAGCCACTCTGTGCTGAAAGACTCCTCCACCGCTTTCTGAATGACCCGTCTGCCAAAACGCTTCTCGAGGAACTTCTTCCCCTGTTCATTCGTAGACATATACTCATCCCGCAATCTACGAAGCTCATCTGTTAAAGAAAAGCACATTTTTGAACTCTGAAAAAAAAAAATGGCTTATCTTACTTAGTATTTTGTCTCGTTTCTAATTAAAATATCTAAAAATTCTTAAATTAAGATGAATTTACTGGATAAGCAAAATGACATGAGATATTTAGTCTTGTTTTAAGCAAAATGCACTTAATTTAGTTTTTTCCCCTGGAAACAAGAAAAATGATCTGCCAGTGGGGAAGTAAAATGTTCTTAACCCTTGTGCGTCCAGAAAAAAAAGTTACACATAGGTGCAAAATGGACTAAAATGTCCATGTCCAAAAACTTGTCATAAAAATACGATTTATTAATTTTTTTTTCCACTTTCGCTGATGTCGATTTTTTTTAACTAGCATCTGTTCTATCCATAGATACAAAAACATTCATTAATTTCCTGAAATTTAACCCTTTAAATGCTGGTTTGTTTACATAATGCCACAGGTGTTTTTTATGTAAAAATGAAAAATAGTTAATTTCCATATACTAAATGCTAAGCAGATTTTTTTTTCTTTGCTTATTAGATTCTTGGGTGTGTCAGTGAAGAACAACATTAATTTTGAGGCATTTATATTTTTATGTAGTGTTAGATTTTTTTATGTATATGCCAAATTTGAAAAAAAAAAATGGCACAATCTAGTAAAAAATGGTAAAAATGTAAAATTTGAAGCCTTGCTGATAGAATGAATGCCTATTAGCAAATATTGCATCATTTTATAGTCAAATGGCCCTGTGTTAAAAAAATGTTTTAATGGGTTTCAATGTGGACATTTTTGTCCTTAAGGTCCTGAGTGTGAGCATTTTTTGTACAGAGGGTAATTATTATTATTATTTTTTTTGTAAGGAAATGAGGATGAAATATTAAAATTTCACTAAAAATAAACACCTGAGGCAACATTTATGCAGTTGGCATTAACACAGACACACTTATAACAAAAAACAAAACTGAAATGGACAAAAAAGTCCATAAGGTCGGTTAAAACTAGTATTTTAGGCAAAATGCACTTTATTTAGCTTTTTTTCCCCTGGAAACAAGACTAAATATCTCTTATCATTTTGCTTTTTTAGTAAATGCATCTTAATTGAAGAATTCTTAGACATTTTGACTACAAACAAGACAAAAAAAAAAACTAAGTAACATAAGCCTTTATTTGCAGTGTAGCTTCTAGTGACACTTGAACAGGAGTAAATATCCAGCCTCTTACCAGCCGTGGCTATGCAGTGCGAGAGGCCGTGATAGCTGCGCTTACAGAGCGTACAGAAGGCATATCGGCAGGCGGGACAGATGCCCATAGTGGAGTCAGGCTCCACCATCACCGCCATACAGCAGCTCATGCGGGGACAATACACCACATCCGCCATCAGGTCCAGACTCGACTGCAGCAGCAGACGATCATAGCGCGCAAACTCATCTTCGCCCACGAGAAGTTTCACCTGTGATATGAGCAGACGTCAGTCCTAAAACTACAACTCCTCAACATTCACAATGCAACTCTAGTGTTTTAGATCTTCACTCAAGGTTGAGATATCCAAAATCCAAAATACTGCTTTGTTGTTCCTAACTCATTGTTCTAACAAATAAGGTTAAGGCATCAAAATCGTAGTTAGTGGGAGGGGTGTGCGATATGTGTTTTCTGTGATAATAGCACAATTGTTGTTTTAATGATATGCAGCGTTGAGGGTAACGCATTACAACTCGAGTTACATAATCAGATTACTTTTTTCAAGTGACTATAAGTAACACAATACTTTTTTTATTTACAAATTCTTTTTACCTTTTTCAAATAAGTAACAGCAGTTACTTTGTTTCCCATGTATTGACTGACAGCTCTCGTGTTGCCACGTTGAGAGAAATAAAGAGTAAGGCTGTGTTCACACACTCAAAAATCTGACAGAGTTGCAGCAGAGGGCGTCTTTTTGTTGCTATAGCAACAGCTGCAACAGTAGCCTATGTGTAGTGCAGAAATGTAGATAAAAGAGGAAGCTGGCTCTTTTCTTTTTTGACATTTTTGCCTTTTATTTGACAGGACAGTATTTAGGATCGGGAAAAGTCTGCGAGCCGGGACTCGAAAAAGGGATGCCCGAAGTCCAACGGCGCTACTGTACATGTCGATGTGCGGATCAAGAGGCTAACAACGCTGCATGCCGGTCTTTAAAGTTAACGGGGAGGCGAATCCGGTTCACAACAATAAAATAAAAGTCTATATAAAGGCACCTTTCCCATTTTTTCTTGTTGTTATGGAAACGAAAGGTCTAGCTACTCGCTTGTCATTGGTCAGCTGTCAAAAAAAGCGCTTGACGTAGGACGGTTTCTTCAGAAAAGTTAAACTTTTTTTCAACTTGAAAAGACGCTCTGAGCTGCAGTGGCGTTTAAAAAAGCGCTCAGGACATTTTTGAAAACACGGTTTACTTCATAGGATTATAATGTAAAACAGACGCTGGCAGTTGGAAAAAAGACGGCAAGTGTGAACACGCCTTTAGATGTTACTTCAGTTGTAGAATTAATGTGAACACTCATTAATTCATCTCACTCACTCACAAAAAAAAGTATTCCTCAAAACGAATAAAAATAGTGAAATGCAACTCAGTAAGACGCAAACCTACAATAATAAAATGTTAAATAATACAAATGTGACCCTGGACCACAAAACCAGTCATAATGGTCAGTTTTTGGAAATTGAGGTTTATACATCATCTGAAAGCTGATATATAAGCTTTCCATTAATGTATGGTTTGTTAGGATAGGACACTATTTGGTTGAGATACAAGTATTTAAAAATCTACAATCTATGGGTGCAAAAAAATCAAAATATTGAAAAAATCACCTTCAAATTAAGTTCTTATATTATATTACTAATCAAATGTTTACAAAATACCTTCATGGAACATGATCTTTACTTAATATCCTAATGATTTTTGGCGTAAAATAATCATTTTGACCTATACAATGTATTTTTGGCTAATCGTGCTACTTATAACTGTTTTTTTTGGTCCAGGGTCACAAATATCCTTTATGTATTTAATCCCATTTTAATAACAAGTGTCTTTGCTGCCGACCTTCGATGATCAAATTCAATCATACTAATAAGCAAAAATTACTCCACTTTAATTTTTTTTGTTTTTTTCTGCGGTCTACTGTACAGACGTGAATTGACTTTTCCTTCAGCCTGAGGCTTTTTGTGTAAAAAGGCTTTTACATCTGACAAAAATATAACTTTTTATATTAAAACCAAACAAGCAAGTCCTGCCCAGATTTAAAAAGTAACGCAAAAGAAATGTAACACATTAATTTCCATGAAAAGTTACATAATTAGTTACTTTTTAGGGAGTAACGCAACATTGTAATGCATTACTTTTAAAAGTAGCTTTTTCCAATGATAATGATATGTAAGCTGACATTATTAAGTTTGTCACTCACTTTGCAAAAAACAAACCAAAACAAGTCTTTAGAGTCCAAAAGCACTGAGTGTGTGATAAAGTCTATTAGAATGCAGTTAGAGTGTGCATATGAATATCCCTGTATGGGTTTTAGTTTTTTTACATTCATAAGATATGATATAATTAAGCAATAAAACACAAGCAAGAGCATTTTCCAGAATATGAGCAAATATGATATCAAGTTAAAATTGAGCGAGTTAAATTTTAAGACAAAATATTGTGTTTTGCCAATAAAAAAAGTCATAAAAAGCTATTTTAGTCAACTGAATCAATGATTCAATAATTCATTCATAAAGACAGCCACTTCATTTCTAAATCAGTAAGACATTTTGAATGAATCATTTGAATCAATGATTCAATGAAACTCTCATTAAGACAGGGACATAATTATTTTTAACTAGCCTAAATTTAAAGTTAAAACATTAAAAAAAATATTTTAAATTAAATTGAAAAATATACAGTGCTTTTTCAGGCAGGTCTAACGAAATCTTACATAAATTGAAGTAAAATTGGGTATATTACGCTGCTGTCAATTTAAAAACTAATGTGTGGATCTAATACATTGACAGGCATCAGATTTTCTCCCAAAGGCTTGCAGATGCTCATCAAGGCGGGCATTTTGACATAATTTTGTTTGTATTTTTCTGTTCAAATGTGATAAGATGCAAAAAGAAAATTCTTTCTGTGCTCGGATCAGACAAACACGAGTACAAAACTGAGATCTCTTTTCATTGCAAAAAAAAAAAAAGGCTTATCTTACCTAGTATTTTTTATCTTGTTTCTAGTCAAAAAAAATAAAAAAAATTCTTAAATTAAGATGCATTCGCTAATTAAGCAAAATGGCAAAATATTTAGTCTTGTTTCCAGGGGTAAAAAACTAAATTAAGTGCATTTTGCTTAAGAAAACTAAAATTATCTGCCAGCGGGGTAAGTGAAATAATATTTTTTAAAACAAGAGTATTTCACTTACCCCACTGGCAGATAATATTACTTATTTTAAGCAAAATGCACTTAATTTTTCACTTGAAAACAAGACAAAATATCTAATGTGCATCAAACGCATCTTAATTGAAAGTTTTGTATTAGATATTTTGACTAGGAACAAGACAAAAGTACTAGGTAAGATATGCTTTTTTTGCAGTGTTGTGTCTACTTTAAAATCCCTTGAATTTTTAAACTAAGGCTCAAAAATGTGCAAATGATAAACCATCATCTATCCTTTCAAGTTGGCTCTGAGCCTCACTGTCAAGCCCTATTCGTACTCAAACTATGGCACAGTTAAACAAGAACAGATAAAGATACCTGTGTAGGAGTGGCCATGGACGTACACTTTGGCTCAGGGCAGTTAAGGCACTGGACTTTTCCATCTCTAATCTGGATCTCAAAGTACTCCTTCATGCAGGCCTTGCAGTAAACATGCTGACAGTCTTTGAAGAGCAACGAGTCGGATCCCAGCTTCTCCGAGTAACAGATGCCGCAGCAGAACACCTTCCCGTCAAACACCTTCTGCTTCTGAGCTTCGTCAAAATCCAGCAGCTGAGTTAGTATGTCTGCACCAGCGTCCACTTCTTGCACGGCTCTCGGGTCGAGATCTTGCGCTTTGCTTTTTTCTCCAGAAACGTCTGCTGCTTGTTTTTGACCGGATTCACTCTCAGTGCTTTGGATTTCCAGCGGTGACTGGATCCCCAGGGATTCCAGACTCTCTTCCTTTAGGAACTGCATCCAGGTAAAAAGAACCACATTGCCTTGGTTCTCCTCCCAAAGCTCGTCCAGTCTCTTGCAAAGTGCGGTGATCTGATGGAGTGAGAGTGAAAGATTATTGTAATTAGGGATGCACTGAAATGAAAATTCTTGGCCAAAGCTGAACAAACATTCACCAGTGTCAAAGTTGCCAGAGGACTCTCTGGTCCCCATCCACTTTTATGCAGATTGGGAAAAGAACTTCTACTTGTGTGATCCAATGAAGAAAGTCATGCAGGTTTGCAATGACAATAATGGTGGGAAAATTATGACATGTTCATATTTTGGGTAAAAAACTCTTCTAAAAGATGCTGCCTTATTAGTGTTTGCACTAAATTACATGTCATTGGTCGTTTAAAGGAGTAGTTCAGATAATTATCTTGTCATCCAAGAAATGTATGTCTTTCTTTCTTCCGTTGTAAAGAAATAATGTTTTTTGAGGAAGACATTTTAGGAATTTTCTTTATATAGTGGACTTCAATAGTGGCCCGATTTTGAGCTTCCAAAATGCATTTAAAATTGGGCTCTTTTCATAAAACAAAAAACAAAATACAATTTCTATACTTTTTTAAAGTCAAAAGCTTGTCTTGCTCTCCTGAACTCCTTTTTTCCCGGTTCAAGACAGTTAGAGTATGTCGAAAAACTCCCATCTTATGTTCTCCCTCAACTTCAAAATCATCCTACATCGCTGTTTTACCTTCTTTGTTAAGGGTGTTTGATCTTTTTGCATGTTCACTTCGCAAACACTGGGTCGGTACTTCTTCAGCGATATAGGACTATTTTGAAATGATTTTTGAAGTTGAGGAAGAAAATAAGGTGTTTTTTTTTTTTTTTTTCACATACCCTAACTGTCTTAACCCAGAATACGCAAAGGTTAAAAAATATTTAAATTGTATTTTTTTTGATGAAAATAACTGATTTTTCGCTGGATAAGACACTTCTTTCTCGGCTGGGATCATTTGAAG
Source organism: Garra rufa (assembly GCF_049309525.1). Classification (NCBI taxonomy): domain Eukaryota; kingdom Metazoa; phylum Chordata; class Actinopteri; order Cypriniformes; family Cyprinidae; genus Garra; species Garra rufa. The sequence goes on along the minus strand of NC_133379.1, from coordinate 14,254,422 downwards.
CTGCATTTAAACTGCATTTTGGAAGTTCAAACTCGGGGCACCATTGAAGTCCACTATATGGAGAGAAATCCTGAAATGTTTTCCTCAAAAAACATAATGTCTTTGCGACTGAAGAAAAAAGACATGAACATCTTGGATGACAAGGGACATTGGATTTTAATGTTTTCTTTCAATTAGGACAGGTTTTGTATTTATTTTTGTGACTGATTGATCACAGGCCTCATTAATCTGATGATGAGGTTCATCTCTGTGAAAAACAATGTCTGCACTGTAAAAAATGCTTTTCTTATTTTATTTTATCTGTCTTGTTTCCAGCCAAAAATCTAAAAATTCTTAAATCAAGAAGTCTTGTTTTCAGGAAACAAGCAAAATAATCTGCCAATGGGGTAAGAAAAATAATGTTGTTTTCTGTTTGAAATAAGATTTGTTTTGTTTCCCCCAACGGCATTTTTACTTTTCTAGAAAATCCTTCTAGATTTTTTAGATATTTCGGCTTGAAACAAAGTAAGAAAGTAAGGAAATTTTTTTTTGCAGTGCAGTAAGTAAAATAACAAGTTTAACAAGGTTGAAAAAAAGTACAAAAAATATCCAGATAAATTGTGAGGAAAGTCAGTATTAGTGAACCTAGAATAAAAATTTGTGCTCTGCATTTTACCACACACACATTTTTGGGAAAAAACAAAACAAAACACTACCAGAGGGTTCAGTATGGTAGTGAAGTAATGTCTAAATAAAACAGTTTCTCCAACAAGCATCAACATTTAGGGAGTGACTTTCGCTTGTTGACTGGATTAGAGCATTTCCAGACATTTTGTTTCAATATTACAAAATCAAAAGGAAAGAATTAGAAATATAAAAGAGCAAATAACAAGAATGAAATCACACACCTTTCAGAACATCACTAAACAGGCCTCACCTGGACTCTTGTGAGCCATTTGGAGCTTATAGTAAAAACCGGAGGCGATGCTGAAGGGTAGTCAGCCGGGAATTCAAAACTCAGGACCAACGGAGGTAGAAATGATATATTATGCTCTGTGGAATTCTGTTCTGTAAAAGAAGAAGAAAACATTATAGGCTCCATGACTATGTTAGAACAATGGCTGAACACCTGCTGATAAAGGCTCACCCTTGACTAGCAGTTTGAAGTTCGGAGGAAGCTCCAGGCACAGATGAATCTCGCCCTCCTGCCCTGATTCGGCTCTGCGAAACTCCTCTTCATCGTATATGCTCGCTAGAGCAAGCAGTTCATCCTCTTGTGCTTCCTGGTCGGCTGACATTTGAACATCCCTGAGATTAATATGAAATCAAGCAACATTTACATTTGTTTCACAAAGCACCCTTGAGCAATGGAAATACTCTAAACACACCGTGTGCATAATTATGAGGCACGTTGATATTGTGGTCATATATTTTTTTTCCAAGCACATTTGACCAATTCCAAACCACATCAATCTTAATATCTACTATTCATTTTGTATTTATAAGTGATATATAATTGTCCATGAAGGCTGGAAGTGAAAAACTCCTTATATTCAGGTGTGCAGAATTATTAGGCACATTTTCTTTTACAGATAAAATGAGCCAAAAAAAGAGATTTAACTCAGACTGAGAAGTCAAAAACTATTAAATGCTCATGAGAAGGATGCAATACTGGGATTTACAAAGTTAAGGCATGACCACCGGACAGAAAAACACTCATTGTGTCTGCATTGTCAGAAAAAAACAGGTGGAGGTGAAAAGATGCATGTTAATTGCAAAAAAAGTAAGAGTTAAAGTTAAGAATTAGATATGAAACCATTTAGTGTCCAGCGCCAGCGTTTTCCAGAACTGCAACCTACCTTGAGTCTCCAGAAGTGCAATGTGTCAGCTTCTCAGAGACTTTGCTTGGGCAAAAAATCCTAAAAAATGACCCTCACTTAATGAGAATAACACTCTGAAGTGTTGTGAAATACATGGAGACTGTTTTTTCTAGGCTTTATAGACAGATGAGTTGAGAGTGGCTCTTGAAGGACCAGCACCACATCCTCTTCAAAAGTTTATCCTCCAGAATCTGGCAGTAAGTTTTGGGTCTTCAGTTTGAGTCCATCTCCTATCCTGAAATGTCTGTCTTGCAGAGATGGACCAAAATGAACTTACTGCCAGATTCTGGAAAATATATTTTTGAAAGAGTGCTGGAAGAGGATGTGGTGCTGGTCCTTCAAGAGCCACTCTCAACTCATCTGTCTATAAAGCCTAGAAAAAACAGTCTCCATGTATTTCACAACACTTCAGAATGTTATGTTATGTTATGATTTTTTTGCCCAAGCAAAGTCTGTGAGAAGCTGACACATTGCACTTCTGGAGACTCAAGGTAGGTTGCAGTTCTGGAAAACGGTGGCGCTGGAGACTAAATGGTTTCATATATAATTCTTAACTTTAATTCTTACTTTTTTTGCAATTAACAAAAAATTGCAATCTTTTCTCCTCCACCTGTTTTTTCTGACAATGCAGATGCAACGAGCGTTTTTTCTGTCCGGTGGTCATGCCTTAACTATGTCACTGATATAACTAGATTATTAATGTCATTTGAGTGCAACAGCATGTTTAAAATGTTGTTTATTTTTTTTATTTAAGAAACCCACATTCAAGTGTTTATAAAAATAAAATAAAATAATAATGCATGAAGCTAGAATAAAATGTTTTTGTTTACAAGCAGATCCCCTGTTCTTTCTTTTGAAGTTTTGTATGTTCAGATATTCAAATATACAAAATATATACAAATTAATACCTAAATAGGGAGATAGTATACTTAAAGTATGATGTACAGTTCAGTTAAAGAAAACTTACGAGTATACTTGCAGTATAAAACTACTAAAATACTGTATTAAAAATGCATACAAAAGTATTTAATTAGTAAACTATCAGTATACCTATAAGCATACTTGCAGTACACACTGAAAACATAGATGTAAACTAGTTGTGTACTCAAAGTTTACTACTTAAAAGTATACTTTTATATACTAGAAAGTGGGCCCATTTAGTCCCAAGGAGTCTTGAAATAGTACACTTACAAGTATACTACTAGTACACTGATATTTGTATACTTAATACATAAAGTATACTTTAAAAATATACTTGAACTTTACTTAAGTATACTTAATAAAATAAACTTGAAGTATACTTTTTTTTTATAAGGGTATGCATCACCAGTTTTTAGTAACTAACATAATTATTTGTTTCCTACATGGTCTAACAGCTTGAGAAGTGCTTTTTTCAACCAAGTTCACAAGGATGGTCAGCAAATGTATTTACATGACATTTACATGACCATTCCATACTGTAAATATAGTTAAAACTAAATGAGTTATGCCACACAATAGCATTTTAGAAAGGAAAATTTAAAAGAGAAGAATAAGTCAATAAATTATGAATGATTTACTGCCATTGTCTGAATAATCTCCAGGACCCCTACTATGTCCTGTTCTGTTCTAGGGCATAGTATGCGAACTGTAGGGAGGACAGCAACATTGTTTCCGCAGTGTTTCAAATCGACACGCCCCTTCCAACGTCATAACTCTCTAACTTATATAGCTATTATCTTAAATTCCAAGTTTTCCACTTGTAATAGGACTTCTCTTAGCCATATATGTACTCGGAACTCATAAATACTGTATGTCCGACTGCATTTGAAGAAAACACATTGACAAATATGATGTGTTTACCTACACAGCAGTCATAACAACTGTCAAACAGCGTAGTTTGCGTTCCCCTTCTGTTCTAGAGAGGTGACAGTCTTGCAAACATATCAATATCGCAGTAAGTTTAAATAATATTCACCTATTGAATGCGAACATAGCCTACTTAAAACCGCTGCTTATTTACATTCAAGAAGGCTCTTACGTGCTATCACAGCGCATGGTGCCTAAGGGAACGTCTCAAAAATCCAATCGCTATGTAAAACGTCGGCGAAAATGATGTCATCATTTAGTCACCCTCATGTCATTCGAAAACCATAAGACTTTCGATCATCTTCGGAACATATATTAATAATTAACCCACATCCTCTAATCATAACGGTTTTTATTGTTCTACAAATTCCCTGTAAAATGGGACTATGTTATAAAATCAAATTCTTATATAAATATCTATATCTCTATATATCTAGATCTCTATCTATCTTTCTATCTATATATTATATACATATATGCATCAAGAATGTTTGATCTTTTGTTTGATATTTTATGTGAACTATGTGCAAAGAATAATGTTTATATTTGAATTAAAAAAATTGCAACAGACGTTCTCTCAGGTTTCATTAAAAATGTCTTAATTTGTGTTTTGAAGATGAATGAAAGTCTAGAAAGAGTAAATGATGACATATTAAATTTTATTTTAAATATTAATGTTAGACAAACACATTTTCTCATTCAAAACAGTTGTAGAAGTGTCATTATTCTAATTAATAATTATTTTAAAAATATAAATCATTCACGTAAACAGTCTTCTTACAGAGAAAATCTAGCCAAACATTCCTTTTTACAATTATAGTACTCCATTTTAGAAAAAAAAGTGAAATATTATTATAAGTAATATACTTGTTTTAGAAACAAGCTCATTCTATCCACAAAATCTATATAATAAAAATATAACACTATTTAAAAATAATAATAATTTTTTTTTTAAAAACACTATAATTCACTTAAATGTTAATTTGTTGTTGTAGCAATTGTTGTATTTTTCAAAACTAACCACACAGTCTTTATCCAGGGGAAATTTAGCCAATATAGTTCAATAGAATATTTTTTATACATATACAGCATAGGGAAAAAAAACTATATTTACCCTCAATGTTATTTCCACTTTTAAAAAGTGCTTAATAAAAGCTGTGTCCCATTTCAGAGGTACTGAATCGATGATTGTACATGGCTTACGTTTTGCACTGTGAAAGGAATTTTCAGACGATCCCTTAAGGACCAAAGTAGAACATCCAGCGAACCTGAAACTAATAACTTTACCGCGCTGTGTCACACTATAAATGCGGTCCAAACGGTTGCTTCATCTAGTTCTTCCCTTTTTAATGATCTTAACCATGACCTATTAATATATTAACTTATAAACACGTACCTTGCTCTATTCCCAAAGCAGCTCTACAGTAGACAACTGCAATCTCATAGCAGGCCAGATGGGAGGAGCTTGTGTTTGACAGACAGACTGATGCTGCTTCTTCCTCTAAGATTTAATGGCGAACCAGCTTAAGTGCATTACTGCCACCAACTGGATAAGAGTGAGAATAAACGATAGAGACCTAAATCCTGTCAATAATATTATAATAATAGAAACCTACAAGTCTGGTCATCTTAGATAGGCTAATACATAATAATAATGCTCTCAGTTTGGGGTTTAAGTAAGGTTAGGCTAGCATAATGTTAACCGTGGGAACAAAGGATCATTGAAACACACTGAAAGTAGAGCAGAGAATATATTATATAAATATAGGATTCAGTTGATGGGATTATGTGTTACATTTTTATGAGTATCAGTTCATTATGTGGGAGTAAAAGGAAATGAAACAGCAGATGGGAGCACAAAGAAAGAGATATGCAAAGAAAATGTTTTAATAAGACTGAAATGAAGAGTATAATTAAACAACAAATGGGGAACATATGGCAAAATCAATAGATGGAGGATAACACAGGTAGATAGTTTCATTACATCTATTGAAAGGAAGGGTTAGGTAAAATAATATGAAGAAATAGAAGAGAAAAAAAACATAATTGTCATATTTGATTACATTTTGCCTACACTGTTTTTCTAATTTAGATTTTTTGTCTTGTTTCCATCCAAAATATCTAAAAATTCTTAAATCAAGGAGGATTTTCTAGACGAGTAAAAATTATTTTCTTGTTTTCAGAAAAAAAAAGTTAAAATTAAGTGCATTTTTGCTTGAAACAAGCTAAATAATCTGCCAATGGGGTGAGAAAAAAATTCTTTTTTTTTCAGAAAAAAAAACAAGTCAAATTTAAATGAGTTTTTGCTTGAAACAAGCTAAATAGTCTGCCAATGGGATAAGAAAAATAATCTTGTTGTCTGCTTGAAATAAGATTACTTTGCTTATTTCAAGCAAAAACTCACTTAATTTTGACTTGTTTTTTCTGAAAACAAGAAAATAATTTTTACTCGTCTAGAAAATCCTTCTTGATTTAAGAATTTTTAGATAGATATTTTGGCTGGAAACAAGAAAAACAATCTAAGCTAGAAAAGCATTTTTTTTTTGCAGTGTATAGAAGTTTAAATTTACTGTAAAGAAAAAGCACTGTACAATTTTTATTATATTTGATAAAAAAAATACATATTTTACATAACAGATTTTACCCTAAATTTAATTTCAAATTTGAAGTTGATATAAAAAAAATTGAGATTCCTGTGAAAGTTTGTTTAGGGCGTTATACCACAAACAGCAACCGGGTACCATCCAAATGCCATATTTATTAATGCATTTTTCTGTCACAAATGTCTAATTTTTTTCGGTCAATTTGACTTCTATCACAAAATAACCAATCACCGATAATAACCAATCTATCACCAAATATGGAATCCTGAGACTCAGACCTTTCCAATGATATGTTTTTTGTCAAGATTGTAAAAGTTAAAATTCTAAAAGACCGTAATGCATTTTGTAATATGACACTTGACAGCGCCTCTAAGGGAGAGGAGACCATTAAAGTACCATTTCTATGATAAGAAAAGTACCATTAAAGTACCATTTCAAATGATATATAATTTATGATGATTACTAAAACATTTGATAGAGAAAAAAAGACAACGGAGCATCCCACCGGCATCAATGCAATCACTTGCTCTTAAAATACTCCATCATTTTTGGTCATACAGATAAGAATAATACATCTTTTGGATCTGACTCTATGTTTGTGTGTGTGCACTTACAATAACAACAAAACATTGTGCTTTTGTAAAATAAAGCAAACAGGATGTGCTTTCTGATGTCTCTGTGAACTTGAGCGCAAAACTTTGAAACTCTGTGAATGCGTGCCTCACAAACATGAAAAACATATCTATAGAGAGCGGAATGTCTACTTTCAAATGAACCAATTCAAATGGAAAATAAATATTCTCAGGTTGTGTAATCCATATGAAACAGTCACTGGCTTCATCTCTTAAAATGAAAACAAAGAAAGCACTAGTTTATCAAAAAATTATTAAAACGTTATAGCAGTTTTTTTTCGTTTTTTTTCCTGACACATTCATAATTATGGCAAGTGCAAGCTTTTTTTGTGTGCACTTTAGTTCTTATTCGGCTATGTAGTCGAATTTAGTCGAGGACAGCCCTATAAAATACACTAATATATCCTAATCCACACTCCTTACCAATGTTGGGGGAAACGCATTACAAGTAACACAAGTTACGTAATAATATGACTTTTTCCAAGTAACTAGTAAAGTAACGCATTACTTTTTAATTGACAAGAAAATATCGGAGTTACTTTCCCCCATTTATTGATTAAAAGCTCTCCTGTCCCCATGTTGAGAGAAATCAGGAGTAAGATGTTCCTTTAGTTCTAGAATAAATGAACATGCATTAATTCATCTCACTCACTAAAAAACAAACCCAGTGTTCTTCAAAATGAATAAACAGTGAAATTCAACGCAAACCTGCAATAATTAAATATGTTAAATAATACAAATATCCTTTATGGATTTAATCCCATTTTATTAACCGATGTCTTTGCTGCCGACCGATCGAACATTTGTTTTCCTGTTTTTTATTGCTGATTTTCTTCTGCGGTCTACTGTACAGACATCAATTTACTTTTCTCTAAGCCTGAGGCTTTTGCTGTAAAAAGGCTTTTACATTTGACAAAAATAGAACTTTTTTATATTAAAAACAAGTAAGCCCTGCCCAGATTTAAAAAGTAATGCAAAAAAATGGAACACATTACTTTCCATTAAAAGTAACTAAGTAATGTAATTAGTTACTTTATAGGGAGTAACTCAATATTGTAATGCATTACTTTTAAAAGTAACTTTCCCCAACACTAAACATTACCAGTTGATGGCAGTAATGCACTTTACATTGCATGTCAACCATCTCAGAAAATCTAAAAAGGAGCCTGGGAACACCACAGAGAGTCGTTCAGTTTTGTTCACTGATTCATTCAGTGGTGTTACATATTAATTCCAGGAGGTTTTGACAAATGATCATTTTTATGTGTTATGACAGAGTGATTGAAACAAGCCTTATTATCCTTTATTACAATCTGCATGTCTGCAAATCTATACTAAGCGTTTCCTTCATAATGTGAACTGCTGAGCATGACTTTGATCAAGCTATACAAAAAAGACAATCATAGTGTAAAATACATTCCAGTACAGTCTTTATCATTATTATGTATTGTCAGTATCATCAATCACATTTACACAGATTCTCTACTCTGTCCTCATTGTGAAAAAAAAAATCACTTAAGTTGGAACTCACGGAAGATTTTATCATGATAATGAATATGACAATGTGAATGTATTTGGTCTTGGCAGAATAGATCTGTTACTGAATTTCTGCTGCTGTTGGTTATTGCTGTAGTTGTAGATTATTGCAGCTGCTGCTACGCTATTTAAGACATGCTGCTGCATATAAAGCAGATCTATACAGGTGGAGCTGGGGAAGGTAGAGGGTTTCAGAGGAAGTGCTCTACTGAACACTTACCAGCCATTAAAATGTAAAGCAGCAAACTCATTGGCTGCGTATTCAACATGAACATGTGCCAAGTATTTTAACACTGTGAATTAGGGCTGTCAAAAAAAAAAAAAACAACCAAAAAATCAAAATTCAAATATTTTTCGCATTCAAAATAAAAATTCCTTCCTTTAATCAAAAATTCATTTATTGATTAAAAGCTCTCCTGTCCCCATGTTGAGAGAAATTGTGAGTAAGATGTTACTTTAGTTCTAGAATAAATGTGAACATGCATTAATTCATCTCACTCACTAAAAAACAGATAGTGTTCCTCAAAATGATTAAAAACACTGAAATTCAAGCAAACCTGCCATAATTAAATATGTTAAATAATACAAATATCCTTTATGTATTTAATCCCATTTTATTAACCGATGTCTTTGCTGCCGACCTTCGATGATCCAATTCATCCATACTAATAAGCAAAAATTACAAAAAGATAATCGAACATTTCGTCACCCTAGAATTATAAGGTTCTATCTGACATTTTTGTCAAAATTGAGTTATTTAAATATTATTATTCTGTGACAACTTATTTATGTTTGTTATCCTTATACATGTTATCCCATGTACATTTGGGGCCTTTTTTAGAAAACAAAAATGGTTCTATCTACAGAAGTCTATGGAATGCAAAAACTTTGAAGCTCAATATCTCGAAAGTGCTCAGAATGCAGATAGAACCGTATAATTCTAAGGTGACGATTTGTTTTCCTGTTTTTTATTGCTGATTTTCTTCTGCGGTCTACAGACGTCAATTTACTTTTCTCTAAGCCTGAGGCTTTTGGTGTGAAAAGGCTTTTACATTTGACAAAAATACAACTTTTTACATTAAAAACAAACAAACAAGCCCTGCTCAGATTTAAAAAGTAACGCAAAAGTAACTTAATGCATTACTTTCCATAAAAAGTAACTAAGTAACGTAATTAGCTACTTTTTTTGGAAGTAAATCAATATTGTAATGCATTACTTTTAAAAGTAACTTTCCCCAACACTGCTAAGGTATGTGTGGCATATTTGTTCAGTAGTTCAAACCCAGTGAGAAACCCTCAAAGCACACACTTCAATACTCTTGGTTTGTTCTACAAACCAGTCTTTACAGACAGGGGAAAACAACCAAAGTCACACGTTTCAAATAGAGCTTTGAAATTGTGGGGAGGGACTTCAGTGAAAAAGAAACATGAATCAGTGTATGAAAATGAACAAGAATGATTCATTCAGAAACACAGATTTGGTCACAAACTATGACCCTTAGGACCTTTAAAACATACAACCCTGTTGACATAAAAACAAGGAGACATGGAAAGACGATAATATGAGGATATGAACGATGAGTCAAACACATTATAAAAAGCCTTCAGAATTTATGCAGTTGAAATTAATTTAGACACTACAAACAAGGCTAGGGCATCTTTTGGTTTATTGTTTTTGAAACATAAAAGCAGAACACTACTATAAATGAATGAACTAAGAATCCCTTGAGCCTGTGTGTGGTTATACATCTAGGTATTTGACAAGGACAGGATAGGTAGTGCCTATGTGCTTCTGGTTGTAGTGGTGACAGACGATATCCATCTCATAGATGTTAAAGGAGACTCTGACTCGCTCGTTCGGAGACGTGAGGAAACACAGAGTGTATAAGGCAAACTCAAACTCTGGGCTCACGCCGATGAAGATGCTGCCTTTGGGTTTGATTCCATTCTTCCAGCTGAACTGCAGAGCCAACATGTGCTTGTTCTCATCTGGCTGGAAATGAGATTGAAAAATAAATATAAATATGCATCGAAAAGAGATTCATGTTATTAGACAGTTTTATTTATTTAATATTTTCATTTATTTTTCTCTTTTTTTTTCTCTGTAATTTCACTCTTTTCTACTTCCTCATAATTTTGTTTTGTGTTTGTTTTGTATATGTGCTGTCGTCTTCCTATATTCTGTCATGTTATGTACTGCTCTACAAACAAATACAAACAAACACACAAACTAAAAGCACTGAGGTGGCTAAATGAATCAAACTGACCTTTATTCAAGTGTGCTATTAGTATACTTCCTTTAAACTAAAAATAGAAAAGTATACTTTAGTCTACTTTTTATGTACTTCTCAGAAATATACTTAAAATTACATTTAAGTATACTTGACTATACTTAGAAAAAGTCTAAATATATTTGATCTATACTTGTGCTCTGAGAATCTGTTTTCATTGTTATACACTAGGGGTGCTATTACACGTCTTCTGTACAGAATTTCCAAAACACAAGTGAAGAAGAAACCGAAACAACCGATGCTTCCACATGTAATCTAACACAATCGTCAGACATAAAACAGCATCAAAACCATAGATATGGAAAACTGTGAAACGTTATGGAATAAAATGTCGACCCATGAAGAGTTAATAATGACTGTCAAGCTTTGGGGTGTTGATCAACTTCATCGTTTTGATTATCATAATTAGTCTTTTTTTTTTTAGCTTTTTGTTCAGAATGTTGTTTATTTTTTATTTATGAAACTTACCCACATTCAAGTGTTTATAAAAAAGAATGCAAAAAAGCTAGAACATGTTTTTGTTTACAAGCAGATCCCCTGTTCTTTCTTTTGATGTTTTGTACGTTCAGATATTCATATAACAAAACATATACAAATTAATACCTAAATAGGGACATTTAGGGACACTACCAGTATACCTATACGTTCACTTTTAGTAAACTTGTAGTACAAACTGAAAACATAGATGTAAACTAGATGTGTACTCAAAGTTTACTACTTTTATACTTAAAAGTATACTTTAATATACTAGAAAGTGGGCCAATTTAGTCCCAAGGAGTGTTGAAATAGTACACTTAAAAGTATACTACTAGTACACTGATATTTAGGGCAGCAACAACTAATCGATAAAATCGATTATTATCAATAATGAAAAGCATCAACAACGATTTTTATTATCGATTAATGGGGTCCGCTCACAGTGCACCAACTTCAGAAGATCATGTCAAATTACAGCACTGAATGACGCATTTCTATGGACAAAATGCATCTAAAAATAGTGGAGGAAACAGAATGAGATGCTGCAGGAGAGTCACGTGATCCAAGCTGCACAAAACATCAGAATTCTTTATTTTAAACTTTAAGCTAACAGCGTAAAAAGCAACCTGTGAGGCGTTTTGACAGATTCGTTTGCATCCTCAGCATGAAAACTTTCAGTTTACGGTCATATCCATATCTGTAAATGTCACAAATTCACAAAAGCATTTCCATTTTTGCATAAAAGTCCATCCTGACAGTCTGTGTTAAGTTTAAATCGTTACTGAATGAACGTCAGACAGCCGGAACACAGAGAGGGAGACAATTAAAACATTCATTGTGCTGAAATATTGTTGAATGTTAAACTTAGGTTTAAAAGAAAACATGTAGTGCACATATTTATGAAGAGTAGGAACTGCAAAGGGATAACAGTGTGTAATATATAAATATCAGACGCTTCATAGCCGCCTTTTATATAAAGAAATGAAAGTAAACGTGACTTTGATCATTAAACGCATTCCTGCAGAACATTCCTCTCACCTGTTGGTTAACACTGAGTTTGTTTTTATTCGTCTTTATTATCTGTATTTGGCTATTCTTTTCATTTTTTATGTAGAGATTTAAACTTTGTTCACTTTATACAGTGCTTAACCAATTTAATAAAACAAGTGTATGTGAGGTGTTTAACAAATGATGTAAGGTTTGTGCCACTGCTGCTCTACACTAACAGTATTGCTGATCACCAAAATCATATTTAGCTTTATGTATTGGTTAGTCCTCCAATATGCAATATGCATAGGCTATTTCTAAGCCAATTGATTTAAGCCAATTAATCGGAAAAAACATATATCAAAATATCAAAAATAATCATTAGTTGCCGCCCTACTGATATTTGTATACTTACTACATAAAGCATACTTAAAAATATACTTTAACCTTACTTAAGTATACTTAATAAAATAAACTTGAAGTATACTTCGTATTGGTAAGGGCAATCATCCTGAATCAAACATCTTCCGCTAACATCACAAACATACCTGTGGTGAGTTGGCGTTCACACTATATCCTTTGTAGTCAATGTGTCCTAGTTTTTCCTGTAAGTACAACTGAATCCAGTTATGAAAGCCGATGACAGTATGACCTCCTCTCGTCTCTCCTACAAAGACGTGCTCGAAACCAGATGAGTCCGGTCTTGTGTGGAGACAGAAACAAAACATAGCTTTTAAAATGACTTTGATATTACCTGGATACTTAAATAGCTTAACTCTGTATTATAACTGAAGCTCAACTGTTTCAGTAGAACTCAAGAGAATGTGAAAGTTACTTGCCTTTATGACAAAAGTCTGGATTCATGAAACTTTCTTAAAGGGGTCCTATTATGCTCTTTAACAAAGTCTTTATTTTGTTTTGGGGGTGCACTAGAACATGCTCTCATGCTTGGTGGTTGGAAAAATGCATTATTTTTCACATAATTTACATTATTACAATAGATTTCTCCCCAGGCAGGCACTAGTGTTGTTTTTGGCAGCTGGTTTTAATTTTAGTTTTTATTAGTTTTAGTCACGTTCATACTCTTTTTAGTCTAGTCAAGTTTTAGTAAACTAAAAGTCTGAGCATTTTAGTATTATTTTAGTCATAATTATCTGTGACTATTTTCGTCTAGTTTTAGTCAAGGAAAACGGACATTTAGTCTAGATTTAGTCAATGAAATTTGTATGTTAGTCTCTTTTTTATAAGTTTATTTACAGATTAATTCATTTATACCTTGTGTAAGTAAAATTAATTTATTATTATTTTTTTTTTTTTCTAATGGTTTTCGTAGCACAAGTTGATTTATTTTATGAAACTGTCCAAAAATCGCTTGGACATCTGGGATGCGAAAACAACTTTTTCCACCTTTGACCACAAGATGTCATTAGTGTGCAACGTGTTGAAAAGCTTCGAGAAATGAAGCTTTTTATCATAGAACATAATAGAGATAAACGGCGCCACATTGGCTGCTGGAAACGAGAAATGCGGCCGCCATCTTGGACCGGGCATACTCTGTAATTGATTACATCGCGTAGCAGCAGCAGAAGTGAAAGAACAAGCCTGAACACTGAGTAGGATATTCCTGCTCCAATCGGCGGACCATCGAAACAGTCCTTTTCAGGGTTTTTAGTGTGTGTGTGTGTGTGTGTGTTATATGTGTGTGATCGAGAGAGAATGAAATACTCCAAGTAGACTCTAATGTAATATTCATATAGTGTTTCTTCAACTCATTAAAATACCTTTACCGTCACTATCTGTTTCTGCTTCTCTATCATATTCATAGTGTGTGATTTGCAAAATTCCTATCATAGCCTACACCTCATATGGTTATGGTTGCGCTTTTGTCCAAAGTGACAAATACAAAACAATATAATACTTAAATTTAACAGGGAACAGATTGAGATGTTGGTCAGATTATAGACATTTTTCCTGAACACGGAAGTAAGCCCGACTCTTAACTGAAAGAATGCTTTGCATTTCCGGTCTGCATTGTTTCTAGTCAAATTAGGGTATATTCCGAGCTAATAAACTAATGTTAAACCTATTAAAATGTTTTTAAAAAGCACATGGCTCCATAGCGCCATCACTTGGCAATGTCGCAATGACCGTCATTTGTCAGTGCCTCACTTTAATGAGTGTGTAGATGACACGAAGCAGCGGATGTTAGCTACATTAAAAACAGATGGACGCTATTTGAATGGGTTCCTATGGAAACCGGAACAGAAAAGCATTCAATAGGGGTTATGCCCAACAGGCTTCCGTTTTCTGCTAAACAGGTCTCGTTGCTTCCGGTTCACGCGTTTTGCATATCCCTCTTTAAATATGAACATGATTTACTCAAGATTCATTCAAAGTAGACACTAAAAATGATCATAACCAATGTCCATCACATATGTGGATTGATATATAAAAGTTTTAAATTTTTATTCTTTTCACTAACATTTATATATAAATATCGAATGAAACGTCCACAATAAACAGCTGGCTTGTTTAACTGATTACCTTAAAAGTCCGTCGATATCGCCATTATTTATTACGGCTATTAACACGTTCTCCGACAAGCGGAAGCAATATGAGACCTGTTTTCCGGGGTTGGTCAGGTGACGTTCGACATATAGCCTATCTGACGTTAGAATTCGTAATAGCGGCGCTCATCGTTTACTCAGGAAAAAGGTCTATAGCTAATAAGGAGAACAGCAAAAATGAACAAGGTCAATTCAGTCAATAGCATAATGAAATAAACAATGAAAATGAGGGAAAACAGCAATAATAAACAATGTCAATTCAAGCAAAATATTAGTGATGTGACGTTTGACACCGAAGCTTCGAAGCTTGTATCAAAAAAACGAAACATCTCACAGTGAAGCACTGTACCGGAGCTTGATTCGTTTTGCCATAACCACGTGACATGTGGTGTCCGAAGCTTCGTTTTCGCACACAACCACGTGACTGCTTCATATTCTGATTCAAATAACGCGAACTCCTTGCGCAGGTTTCAAGTGTCATTCGCTTTTTGTTAAGAATAAATCATAATACGAATAAATATGTACATGTGTAGTTTTGTGCATGTTAATTTTGTAGTTATCCTTGCTTCACAAGCACTTCTAATTAATAATAATATTAGTCAACTTAACAGTTAATTTACTTTGAACATATGCCTACATAAACCATGCTTATACTTTTAGAATTTTATAAAAAAGTTTATTTACAGATTAATTCAAGTAAAATGACATTTTATTATTATTTTTTATTTCTGACGGTTTTCGTAGCACAAATTGATGTATTTGATGAAACTGTCCAAAATCGCTTTGAGATCTGGGACAAAGGCAACTTTTTCCAAGTGCACCTGTCTGCAGCCTGCAGATCGAGGCGGGGCTGCACGTGTCGCCCCGCCCACAAGCCTTCTCAAGTCAAGCCAAAGTGCCTGAGCGCATTTGTTATTTTTATATTATTATTAATTTTATTGCAACTTTATACTGTCCTAAACTCTATTTTTCCGCTGTGTAGTACTTGCACAAACACCGCACCCCTAAGGGCTGATATTGTTGTTTCGCGGGCTATGTAACGTCAGAACTCGTAACTGGGAGTACATCGATTTAGTACGAGTTCACGAGTGGGAAGTCACGGGTTTGACTGCCGCTCCAGTGCACTTTCATGGGTAGAAGGTTGGAAAAACACGGGTAACGAGTTGCCTGGAACGCGGCACAAGTCTTTAGACCCTCTTAAAAGACCCAATACTATCACAGGAACGGAGATATTCATTATATTACTGTTAAGCTCACTATCAATATTAAAATATGCCAAACCATGAAAAAAAAAAAAATCTGTGTGAAAATCAGATCGGTATTCTGTGAGGTATGATTAATTAAATGCGTTGACAGCTCATTACACCTGCTAAACAGATTACACTGAGTGGAGCGGGTGACCGGTCCAAGATGGCGGCCCCACGTCTCGTCAGCGCCAGTAGGGAGTATCGGTCGATGCAGCGTCTACTCTCTATATACGTCTATGCTTTTTACGATACAGTTGAGGGGAAAGCCTTGGTGCTTCGAAAAGCTTCATTTTCCCATCACTACTAAAAAGTGCAAATAAAATGTGTGTCCTTTCTTCTTTTTCTCCCAAAGATGAACCCTGGCTGGCAGGCCATCGGTCCCTTCATCTGTGTCAGACTTAACTTTGTTTGTAGTCGTCTTCTAGATAATGCCGTGAGTGTGGATTGAGGAAGTGATGTCGCCTGCGTCGGCACGGTTTAGGCTAGTAGGGATACAGCTCTACATTTCATTTTGTTTCGTTTTCGTCAACGAAAATAAAGAGACATTTCAGAATAGATTTTATTTCGTACGCCACATTTAGTCTTGTTTTTATTCATCAACGATATTGCATGATACATTTAATTATAGTCCTCATCACATGACCAGCCTTTACGTTTCGTCTCGTCTTGTTTTCGTCACATGATAAAGGTTCGTTGACGACTATATTTAGTCAACACTAGCTGGCACAAATGGCTCGATTAGTTCAGGGTTTGATGAAGGTCCGCCTTTCGAAAAACCAAATGTGTTGTGATTGGATAACAGCTTAGATGGCGTTTCAGTCCTGCCACGCCCCTTCCCAAAGCAGCAAGCTAGATTAAATTCATTCTTAATTTTAAATATGGATATTTCTCTTACAAAAACACATCGGATCGCTAGAGGCTTTTCCGTAGGCGGGATTTACGTTGTGACATCATAGCATTCGGAAAACAATCGCTGTAGTCCAAAGGAGCCGCTCATTGTAGTTCTTGAAAAAAAGGATTTTTTAAAACTAAATATCTCCCTTTGGACTGGACTTTGAGATTTGTAACTTTGTAGATGTTTTTTATGCCCAAACATACACAGCACACACTGGCTAAAATTCAAGAAGTTAAAAAGCATAATAGGACCCCTTTAAATTAATGATGTAACAGAAATAGTGACAAATCTTTTCATCTGTAGTGAAACAGTTGTTGGTCATTGATTGAATGGAGGCAGATCTGAATGTGAGCATGCCTAAAATATCTAATGAACATTATTTAACATATTTAATATATACATATTTATTTATGTGATTTTGCCATCTGTGCCAGGCTATGAATGAGACAAATGACATTTCATACTCTTTACTCATGCTACTTTCATAAGAGACAAGCAGAATTCATTTCTAACGGTATAATATGATTTGAATGTCTTCTCATTTGTCATATCCAACCTGATTGAAAAGACATTTTGGGGCCGTGGCATCAAGAGAGGCTCTGAATGCTGAGCTCCAATCAAGCCAGTTGTTATTTAAGTAGTCTGTGCTCTTACTCTGATAATGACAGTAATCTGCAGATAAATAAAGGTTATGAGGTGATTTTGTTGAGTTGAGTTGCATTGAGTTGGTCAGTGAGTCATACACACAATCAGAGAACAGCAAAACCTGTCATTTTCTTCCTAAAATGTTCTTGAGAATATATTTGCAGAATAATTTGTAATTATTCTGTTTAGAATTTATCTTAAAGTGATGGTTCACCCCCAAAAAATCATTTTACATTCCACAGAAAAAAATGACAGAATGCTCATTTTGGGATGGACACTCCCTTTCACAAATGTCATGAATCTGCTTCAGTAATCTCCTGTAAGTTGTTTTGAATCCTCTGTACTTACTTACTGGATCCTCTCCTGGCATACAGCTCAAACCAAATGTGATAGAGCTGCTTCTTGAAGTCAGTGGTGTCCTCTGGAGACAGATGCTTCCCCACTAGATATTTGTGGGCGATCTAATATTAGGAAATATAAAATAGTAACAAAGGATAATATATTTGTTTCTCTTTTTAGATTTACTATGCATAGTACTGGACAAGAAATAAAAGCAGTATCTAAAACTGTCTGGTATTGTGAAAAACAGAAATGAATCATTCCTGATCAGTAAATAATCATTTTCTAGGCCCATCTATTACCTTCATAGTGGGGGTCTTTATGATTGAATCCAAGAACTTGTGATTTTCTAGTTCTTCCTCTGGTGTGACAATCTCGGGTTCACCGGTGTCACTTTCATAGTTGTCCAGAAGTGAGATGAAAGCTGAAATGACACAACATCATTATACTCTGCAAATATTTCAGCTTCATCTCTTAAAGGAAACCCCAGGTATTGAGACTCGCATGGTTTGTATGGCTTGCATGGATCTTAGCGCTGCGTTTGACCACAACATTCTTTTGAAAAGACTTGAAAATGATGTTGTCATTAGTGGAAGTGCATTGGCATGATTCAAATCGTACTTATCTGACCGCCATCAGTTTGTAGCAGTAAATGACAAGGTATCATATCAATCACAAGTGCAGTATGGAGTACCTCAAGGCTCAGTACTAGGGCCATTACTTTTTACGCTTTACATGTTACCCTTGGGAGATATCATCAGGAAACATGGTGTTAGATTTCACTATTATGCTGATGATACTCAGCTCTATATTTCTTTGTGGCGAAACATACCAATTTGAAAAACTAATGGAATGCATAGTTGATATAAAAAAACAGGATGACGAATAACTTCTTACTGCTAAATTCTGAAAAACAGAGGTGTTAATTATTGGACCTAAAGCCTCTGCATGTAATAACCTAAAACACTGTCTAATACTCGATGACTGCTCTGTCAATTACCTACACTCTTAAAAATAAAGGTGCTTCAAAGAGTTCTTTTTTGGTTCCACAAAGAACCATTCACTCAAAGGTTCTTTAAAGAACCATCTCTTTCTTACCTTTTTATAATCTGAAGAACCTTCTTTCACCACAAAGAACCTTTTGTGAAACAGAAAGGTTCTTCAGATGTTAAAGGTTCTTCATGGAACCATTTAGACAAAAAAGGTTCTTCTATGGCATCGTGAAGCACCTTTATTTTTAATACTTTATTTTTAATTGCTATTCGATAGCAATCTTTAGTTTGAAAGGCACATTTATAGCATTTGCAAAACCACATTTTTCATCTCAAAAATATATCGAAATTGAGACCTATGGTCTCGATGTCAAATGCAGAAATGTTAATTCATGCGTTCATGACCTCAAGGATTGTAATGCTTTATTGGGTGGTTGTTTTGCACGCTTAGTAAACAAACTCCAGCTGATCCAAAATGCAGCAGCAAGAGTTCTTACTAGAACCTAAAAGTATGACCATATTAGCCCAGATCATCAGTAAAGATGGCCGTTGCTGCAAGACCACAGGAACCTGATGAGTCCTTTTTTAAATCTGACTTTGCTGCAACATGGAACTTTTGCACTATTGACACTATTGTCCTATTTAATCATGTAAAGTTGCTTTGACACATCACGTATAGTTAAAAGCGCTGTATAAATAAAGGTGATTGATTGATTGATGGTTTAATATAATGTAAATTATGTCTCTTCCTGAAATATGTAGTAGAAAACCCATAAAAGATTTACATTATTTAAAAAAAATCCACATTGTTTAATACATATTTTGTACTATGGGGGGCATGATTATTTCAATTGCATCAAATGGTTGCACTCGTTGATCTACTGGCACAACCTGTTGATATTTTTACTGCAACACAACTTGGAAATTAAAATACTGAGCTTTCAGGTGGCAATGACTTAAAACAAAAGCTGTACCATAGTTTCTCCCAAACAAGGAGTCTAAACAACCTCGGATATTGAGTGAAATCCATGCTGAGAAACTCTTTCAGTGGCTGCAGCGTCATGACAAGCATCTGCATTCAGTAGCTTTCAGAAGCTGTGGTCTACTAAAAGCCTCAAAAACATCAGGGCTTAAGTGGAGAGAACAAAGACATGGGTCTTTAGGAAGTTTTATTCATGCACAAGCATCTTCCCATTCTTTTCTCCTCTTCTTATCACTAGGAAAGCAGTGAAGACATCACTTCTCCTGTTGCCCTCTGACTAAAAATTACAAACAAAAGCTTCACAATGTGGCATTGTATCAGTATTTTATTTTCCAAGTTGTGTTGCGATAAAAATAGCTGAGTGCAACCATTTGACATCCTCGAAATAATGGTGCCTCCCATAGTCCAAAATATGCAACGACGTGGATTTTTTCAAATAATGTCAGTCTTTCATTGGTTTTATACTACATATTTCAGTAAGAGACATAATTTACATTAAATTAAGCCATGCAAGTCTTATTTCCCGGGGTTCCCTTTAATTAGTACCATACTTGTTTAGCTCATATTTCAAATCCTGTCATGACGTTCTTGACACATTGAGCTGTGCAACTTTCAAAATGGTCTAATAATTCAATTTTGTTTGTCAAGTTTGCTTTACTTGTTAGGGAAGAAATAACCATCAAGCAAAATTCCTAAAGGTACACTACGGAAGTCTGTGCTCACTAATGATTCCACAGTGTACTTTTAAATAAACATAATGATCCACTGACTAGTATTTAGCTGATTTCCTACCCAAGAAAGTCTCCTTTTTGAAAATGTTCTCGTCAACAAATGTGAACAAAGGCTGCCCTGCTCCATCACTGTCATCGGCAAAATCTGCCAGATCACCCGCTTTGCCCTGTGACACAAAGCAAAAATTGTAATATCTGTATACAGGTAAACTTGAATTATTAATATTGTTATTATTGTTATATAATAACATGACTGTTTTATTTGCTGGTTAGTATGCAAACACCAAAACAGAGCCTTAACTACAATATGTACCTTAATCATAAAACGTTGTATATGTCAACATATTTAATAAGTACAACCACAGTTAATAAACTTTCTTTCTTAATGCAGCCAAATAGTTGTGATGAAATTGATAGTTACTCTATCATTACCAGTCCTAGTAAGCATTCAAGTTTACATTGAGCAGCCATGCCCAAAAGTGTCATAGTGAATGGTTTTCTAAACCCAGCACTGAAGAACAATGCTCATCTCAGTTTGTATGTGCTAAATACGTGCATGGGCTCTCTATGACCTTTTGACCTCAGGTCAACAAACATAAATTAGCAAATCAATGTTCAGTGTTGGGAAAAGTTACTTTTAAAAGTAATGCATTACAATATTGAGTTACTCCCTAAAGAAGTAACTAATTACGTTACTTAGTTACTTTTTAAATCTAGGCAGGGCTTGTTTTTAATATACAAAGTTCTATTTTGGTCAAATGTAAAAGCATTTTCACAACAAAAGCCTCAGGCTTAGAGAAAAGTAAATTGATGTCTGAACAGTAGACCGCAGAAGAAAAAATGTCAACTCTTTTCAGCGATAAAAAAGGATTATCTTGAGTAATTTTTGCTTATTAGTATGGATGAATTGGATCATCGAAGGTCGGCAGCAAAGATATCGCTTCATAAAATGGGATTAAATCCATAAAGGATATTTGTATTATTTAACATTTAATTATTGCAGGTTTGTGTTGAATTTCAGCATTTTTATTCATTTTGAAGAACACTGTATCTGTTTTGTTAGTGAGTGAGATGAATTAATGCATGTTCACATTTATTCCAGAACTAAAGTAACATCTTACGCACAATTTATCTCAACATGAGGACAGGAGAGCTTTTAATCTATAAAAGGGGGGAAAGTAACTGGTGTTACTTATTTTATTATTTCTTGTCAATTAAAAAGTAATGTGTTACTTTTTTAGTTACTTGGAAAAAGTAATATTATTATGTAACTTGCGTTACTTGTAATGCGTTACCCCCAACCCTGTCAATGTTACTTTATTCAAATAAAATGTAAAGGTTGCAACAGAAAGCAGACAGTCAACAATTATTCAGAGATACCAATTTATCTACTTCTAGTGAACCTGAGAAGTTCACACAGGTAAAATGTCAGAATTACCTGTAGAGATATACGATAATCTATCCCAGGTCTCAGTCGATTGATGTCATTGTCCCAAAGCTCCTGAATTATAGCTGAAAGCTCTGGATCACCTTCGATCATTTTTTTTCTTTTTTTTAATTCCTAGGGATTCACTACAGGTGTTAAAATACACTTTTAAATGTGAAATGAACAACTTTACTCAAAATACAGTGACTAAATAAACATATCCTAATCAAAGAAAATAAAACATTTATTGTAGTTGCATTTTTTTTTCAGAATGCAGAGTGCAGTTTTTTAGACTAATATATTTCTAAACATCATGTTTTAAACTGACATCTGAAAACAGTTCACTATATAAAAAATATACGTATCCACTGACCTGGCTCCTCTCAGCAATATGGGTTAGCGGTATACTTTGGATGGTTTTCTTAATATCAGTGAGGGCAGGCCACAACAGCTTTGTGCAGTGGTATTGCTGCACATGGACTGGTTGAGTAAGATGCAGCGAACATGAGAGAGGACCTATTCTAAAGGGTTAGCCAGTGTCAGCAACTCTAGCCAAAGGGATTAGAGCAGGTTGTGCTGCTTTTGAATATGCTTCTACAGTGCAGACAAGTGCTTTGTGTTTGTTTTCCTGAGGTATTGTCTCATTACCTGATGCTGTGTGCCTTCTTCTAAAGCCTGACCCAGCCTCCAAAACATTCAGACTGGACAGACGTTCATACGTCAGTTCATTTTATCAGTTTTACAGGGTTCACATTTACCTTTTGGTGATATAAACCCCTTCAGCTTTAGAATTTTATAGTTATTTTTTATTTTATTATTTGATTCTTTTTTTCAAATGATACAGTTATATAAAAAAGAAAACACAGGCCAACAGGATCAGCCTACAAACTCACAATCTTGTAGAAAAGGTTCTCTGTATAATTTAAGCAATAAGGTTTGAGAGGGGAATGATATGTTGTGCAGGATCCATATGCAGCAGTTTATTAATAGTGACCCTGGACAACAAAACCAGTCATAAGAATCCATTTTTCTGTCACCATCTCATTGATGTATGGTTTGTTAGTTTATGACAATATTTGGCTGAGATGTAACTACTTGAAAATCTGGAATCTGAGGGTGCAATACTGAGAAAATCACCTTTAAAGTTGTCCCAATGAAGTTCTTGGCAATACTTATTACTGAATCAAATCAAAGTAAAACACTGGAAACAGGAACCAGGAACTAAACCGTATCACAAACTAAAAGTACACAATACAAGGGCATAAAAACAGGCAAATCATGACGTAACCCTACCTTAAGGGGCAGCTTCATATGCCCCCAGAAGAAACACCAAACAACAATAACAAGTCCAGAAGGGTGGTGGAGCTAAGGAGGACCAAGGAGGAGCGATGAAGCCCTGTGAGGTGAAAATGGGCCTGAAGACCTCAGGGACTGGTGCTGGAGAATAAGGCAAAGCAGGCAGAGCAATAAAACACCAGGCTGGAGGCAGCCAGAGCTAGAGACCAAAGAACAGAACGCAATGTGGAGTAGAAGAACATCATGGCAGTATAAAAGACAAAGCCAGTGGAACTAGGAACACTGGTTGTACTCAGAGTTGGTGAGCTTTCCTGTATACTGAAACACAAGTGAAGAAGAAACCGAAACAACAGATGCTTCCACATGTAATCTAACACAATCGTCAGACATAAAACAGCATCAAAACCATAGATATGGAAAACTGTGTAACATTATGAAATAAAATGTCGACCCATGAAGAGGTAATAATGACTGTCAAGCTTTGGGGTGTTGATCGACTCCATCTACGTTTTGATTATCATTAGTCTTTTTTAGCTTTTTGTTAATAATGTTGTTTATTTTTTTATTTACTTAATGAAACTTACCCACATTCAAATGTTTATTAAAAAAGAGTGCATGCAACTAGAATAAAATGAACATGTGCAATAGCGCCCCTAGCCTATAACAATGATTCTCAGAGCTCAAGTATAGCTCAGATATATTTAGACTCTTTCTAAGTATAAGTCAAGTATACTTAAATGGCATTTTAAGTATATTTCTGAGAAGTATATAAGGCACATTTCTGAGAAGTACATAAAAAGTAGACTAAAACTATACTTTCCTATTTTAAAGAAAAGAAGTATAATAAACTTCTTTTTCATAAGGGTAATGCATTACTAACTTTAACTTTGAACTATAACTTTTTTCAAGTAACTAGTACAGTAACACATTACTTTTAAAATCACAATGAAATATCTGAGTTACTTTTTCAAATAAGTAATGCAAGTTAATTTGTTTCCCCATTTATTCAGTGACAGCTCTCTGTCCCCTTGCTGAGAGACTTCCTTCAAGAAGGTGTGAATCCCTGAGGCCGAAGGAGGTGCAGAGGCACTTTTTAATTTCACTTGTGGTGTGAAAGGGCCTTTACGGCTGTCAAAGATAACTTAAAAAAAAAACAACTAAGCAAGCTCAGCCCAGGTAACAAAAATCGTTAAGTAACATAATGCATTACTTTTATGGAGCAACTCAATATTGTAATACATTGCTTTAAAAACTCTCCTCAACACTGGTCACCTTCTAAAGTGCAAGAAAATTGATTGAAACAAAATCTCGCTGCTTTAGAGCATACAAAGAATATCTGTGATAGACAAAACAACAAGTCCAATGTGCAGGTTTATTTCATTACATATTTTGCATGGTCTTGTTATTTGGTGTGAGATTTAGTTGAGCAGCATGAGACAGAGCCTGAAAGCATGACTCACACCAAATGCATGAGAGCTGGCAACCCTGATTATATGGTAAATTAGAAGAGCTTGAACTGCGACCGGTGACAATAACAACACAGTGAAATAATCAACTCTATGAGCAATTATCTAACCTTCTAAACATGAAAAATATTGAATCATACCTTTTGCACAATCAGCAGAGCTGCATTCTCTGTGGTACCGAATGTTAAGCGTAATGTTGGTTAATTTGTAAAATGTGCCAATCAAAATGAAACACTGTGAAATAAACTGTCCTTAAGTGTGGGTTACTATAACAACCCCACCAAAAAACCCTAACCCCAAAAGCGTATGACTTTTTCCCTTTGTTAAACAAAAAAAGATGCATTTGGGGAACTACAGTGCCATCTAGTGATTCGTAAGATTTACATCAACCAGTTTTATAGGGATGAAGCTTAATTGATGTTGTTTTATTCTGTAGTGCACCAAAGTTCAAGAAGCTTTTACCAACTAATAATGTCTTTTAAGTAACAAAGTGTCTAAAATGGCTGTATCCATATGTACAAGTCATTGGTGTCTGGTGTTGAGTTTTTGGCTCAAAGTCTGCATTTGAAGTCACTCCAGAGGTGTTCAGCTGTGATTAGGACTTTGCTTTCTGCAGACCAGTCAAGTTCTTCCACACTGACTGAATCAATTATTTCTTTTTGAACCTGGCCTTTTGCACAAAGGAATTGTCATGTTAGAATAGAAAAGGGTCCAGTCCAAACTGTCGCTATAAAATTAGAAGCACACAATTCCCTAGAATATCATTAAATGCTTAAACATTAGGATTTGTACTCATGGAAATTGGCAATATAGTGTACCACCTTATAATAGTTTGTTCACAGGCTGTGCAGCCTCATGCCATACTTATCACACCTTTTAAGTAATTTAATACCAAACATACTTGTATGTAAATGTACAAAACAGATCTTTTACTTTACAGCAAGACATTTTCCTTCTCTCTGGATTGGAGGAACTTCTTTTCACCCAATCCATAAAAGTGCGACACAGCATCTTCTTTCCTTCTCAGGAAACCAGTGAGATGTTGTCTCTCTAGGGATATTGCTGCCATATTGAAGGGATGGCTGCCCCACAAGGTAGTGAAAAGTATACACAAGCACAGATCCTTTGGACAGCATCAATGGATCAACCTGAAAGGACTTGTGAGTCTGAAGTCGATTCCACATCCACACTATAAAACCTAAAGAGAGTGCCAGCCTGATGCAGCACAAACATCTCAAAGATGCACCTTTTGAAGAAGCCATACTCGGAGTAAAGTGGGCTCTGATGCCTAAAGGCAAAGTGATACTGCACCCTTCGTATGCAAAAGAAACTGCACCAGAAACCCAATGTGATAACTTTTGCTTGGTGGCAATGGGAACCTGTGTTGTACCCACCAAAAGCAAGTACTCTCTTAAAAATAAAGGTGCTTTAAAAGGTTCTTCACAGCGATGCCATAGAAGAACCTTTTTTGGTTCCACAAAGAACCATCCAGTCAAAGGTTCTTTAAAGAACCATCTCTTTCTTACTTTTTTATAATCTGAAGAACCTTCTTTCACCACAAAGAACCTTTTGTGAAACAGAAAGGTTCTTCAGATGTTAAAGGATCTTTATGGAACCATTTAGATAGAAAAGGTTCTTTTATGGCATCGTGAAGCACCTTTATTTTTAAGAGTGTATATTGGATGTATGCCACTGAGATGAATGTAAATCTTAACGGCCAGTCTGGGCTACCTTGTGCAGCCTTTCCTGCTCAGATAAATCAAATGACAAAAGGGAAAAGGCCTGCAGAATGACAGGTTCATTGTTAACCAATCAAGACCTCTAAATTTGCCCCCAAAAGGGTTGTTTCTAAAGCCAGAATGTGCAGAATTTCATTTCTGAAAAAGAAGTTTATTCAAGTGTGCTTTTCAAAACACAAGTGAAGAAGAAACCGAAACAACAGATGCTTCCACATGTAATCTAACACAATCGTCAGACATAAAACCATAGATATGGAAAACTGTGAAACGTTATGGAATAAAATGTCCACCCATGAAGAGGTAATAATGACTGTCAAGCTTTGGGTGTTGATCAACTCCATCTAGGTTTGGATTATCATCAATAGTCTTTTTTTTAGCTTTTTGTTCAATTTTTTGTTTATTTTATTTATTTATTTTTTTATTCATGAAACTTACCCACATTCAAGTGTTTATAAAAAAGAGCATGAACCCAGAATAAAATGTTTTTGTTTACAAGCAGATACTCTGTTCTGTCTTTTGATGTTTTGAATGTTCAGATATTCACATAACAAAATATATACAAATTAATACCTAAATAGGGACATAGTAGTATACTTAAAATATAATATATAGTGCACTTAAAGAAAACTTAGGAGTATACTTGCAATATAAAACAACCAAACTAGTAGTTTACTGAGAACATACTTCAAAGTGTACTAAAAATGCATAAAAAGTATTTAATTAGTCAACTATCAGTATACCTATACGTTTGCCTTTAGTACAAACTGAAAACATAGATGTAAACTAGTTGTGTACTCAAAGTTTACTGCTGTTATACTTAAAATTATACTTTTATTTACTAGAAAGTGGGCCAATTTAGTCCCAAGGAGTATTGAAATAGTACACTTAAAAGTATACTGACATTTACTACATACAGTATACTTAAAAATATACTTGAACTTCACTTCAGTATACTTAATGAAATAAACTTGAAGTATGCTTCTGTTTGGTAATGGTACACTAAATATGGAAAGGTATTTGTTGTTGAATGAATAGGAGGAGAAAACGTGAAAAAGTGATAAACAGCTGTGTTTATTTTAGACATTTTGATCAATTTAGTTGAACTGTTCAAATGAACCGATGAAAAATTGTTGTGGAGAGTGTTTGATTATTCCCTCATGTAGTGCTTTGTCACACTACACCGCTATTTGTTGGTAAAAGTAATTTATTACTGAACAGAGTTCAGTGTTACTGTCATGTTTCTGAAAAATGTACTTACAGTGAGTTAGTAGCACTGCTATGTTTATCCACTTGGTGGAGCAAATCTGCTGTGCATCGCCGGAATGACCTTGGTGACTTATTTGCTGTTGTTTTTTTCAGCTGTAGTTTCCAATACTGTTGAATGACAGAGCATGTCCTGCTGCAATGGATGAGAGCTGTCTAAAAACTGACGTTGATCAATGTGATAGAATTATGGTCAAACTTCAGCAGAATTTATGCTGTCATGTTGTCTCTCATAAATCATCATTTTCTGATTGAATGAAATTCAAAAACCAAGACAACATTTAATCAAATTACCGTTTCTTTTTTTTTTTAAGTGAAGCAAAGGAAGGGCACTGTTTTCATGTATTCTCAGCTTTGCCTCGCAGCAAGTGTGTTTAGTCGTGTTCCTGTAGAGAGCAGTAAGAGGAAGGCGGTTGTCATCTGATCCGGCCTCCTTACCCACCGCTGACAAGCCCTGACAGTCAAATCCGCAGAATGTGGAAGAGGTGTTTTAAAATTCTTCTCAAGTCAACAGCCAGTGGGCCAAAAAATGTTGCAAGCCGAGTGATAATCACTCAAGGTCACAGGCGTTTTGGATGAATTATAGAACAGGCTGTAAAAAATGGGTGTGGGAAACTGTTTAACATGGATGGGGAACACTACATTTTGATGAGAGGTTAGAGCTGGAATCTCTTGAGGATATTATCACATCAGATACTGCTGTGTCAACCTGATTTATATTGATATATAGGATTGGTCATGCTCATCAGAATAGTCCTTAGGGCTGCATTTTGAATTTGAAGAAGGTGATTTAAAGTTGACAGGCCTTTGCATTTAAATTTAAATGTTTCTTTTGGATGTGCATGAGGATGCAAATGAACCACAGTGTTTCATAATAATTGTATTAACAGAAAAATTGCTTGTAAAAGGGAGTGAAGGTGTGCCATGTATACAACTAATTCAATTCAAGGTATAGTCCACAGTAAATGAAAAAGGTAATCATTTTTTTGGCAAAAAAAATGCTTTTCTTACTTATATTTTCTGTCTTGTTTCTAGCCAAAATTTCTAAAAATTCTTAAATCAAAAAGGAATTTCTAGACAAGTAATTTTTTTTTCTTGTTTTCAGAAAAAACAAGTCAAAATTAAGTGAGTTTGTGCTTAGAACAAGCAAAAAAAATCTTATTTCAAACAGAAAACAAGATTATTTTTCTGACCCAATTGGCAGATTATTTTGCTTGTTTCGAGCAAAAGCGCACCTACTTTTGACTTGTTTTTCTGAAAACAAGAAAATAATTTTTACTAATCTAGAAAATCCTTCTTGATTTAAGAATTTTTAGATATTTTGGCTGGAAACAAGACAAAGAATCTAAGTAAGAAAAGCATTTTTTTGCAGTGTCACTAATTTGTTCCAAACCTGTATGCATTTCTTTCTCCTCTAGAAACACAAAAGAAGACATTTTAACAATACTGGAACCTACTGACTTAAGCTGTACACTGCTGCTCAAAAGTTTTTATGTTTAAAAAATAAAGTCTCTCATGTGCATCAAAGTTCCATTTATTTGATCAAAAATACATAAAAAGTAATATTATGCAATATTATTGCAATTCAAAAGAACTTTTTTTTTTATATACTTTAAAATATAATTTATTTCTGTGATGCAAAGCTAAGTTTTCATCAGCCATTACTCCAGAAATCTTTCTAATATGCTGATTTATTACTTTTATTATCAATGTTGATATTTTTTTGGAATCTGTGATACTCTTTTCAGGATTCTTTGCTGAATAAAAAGTAAAAAATAACAGCATTTATTCAAATAATAATATAAGTCTTTACCCTCACTTTTTATCCATTTAACACACCCTTGCTGAATAAATGTATTAATTTCTTTCAAAGAGAGAAAGAAAGAAAACATTTACTGAGACTAAACATTAAACAAAGTGTTTATTGTTACAAAAGTTTTCTATTTAGACTAAATGCTGTTCTTTTTTAACATTCTATTCATCAAAGAATCCTGAAAAACTATCACAAGTTCCAGAACAAATATTAAGCAGCACAACTGTTTTCAAAACTGATAATAAATCAGCATATTAGAATGATTTCTGAAGGATCATGTGACACTGAAAATTCAGTTTTGCATCACAGGATTAATTTATATTTTAAAGTATATTAAAATAGAAAACCACTATTTTAAATTGCATTAACATTTTACAATATTACATTTTTTTTCTGTATTTTTAATCAAACAAATTAAATTGATGAGCAGAAAAGTCTCCTTTAAAAAGCATTAAAAATCTTACTGATCCCAAACTTTTGAGTGGCAGTGTACGTGTAACTATGTGTATACTGCAAAAAAAAAAAAAGGTATAGATATTTTGACTAAAAAAAGACAAATATACTAAGTAGGATAAGCCTGTTTTTGCAGTGTAAAGATTGACTTTTAGATATCAGGTGGGAAAGTTGCTCACTTTTCCTTTATAGAAACTGGGACAAACATGACCAAAGTGGACTTACTTAAAATTCTGACAAGACATTGACTGGAAACAGCAGGTTCACACACACAACTCTCTCTCCGCCAGTCGGGATACTCTTAAAGGTACAGTTGACCTAAAAATGACTTTCTTTATGTCTCTCTCTTCACGGTTGGCCATTAAAACTCTATTTCCCACTGAAGGTTGCTAAAGGTGAACCTCTGACCCTCCGGTTATAGAATTTGTCTTGTTGTGTCTGTTCCTTGAGAATGTGTTTCTGGGCAATTTCTGCAGTTGTGCCCAGAAGTCATGGTTTCAATCATCTAAAGAAGACATGCTGAAACATGATGTCTATCGACGGCCTCGGGATACGCTCCCGTCCTCCAGTCCTTCCATTTACAGTAAAATCGTAACTGAATGTCTTCAAACTAGTTCTTAGTGATTTTACTTTCAAAGTTCGCATTTGACTTTGAATGTGTTAGGTTTGAAGTCATTTCAAAAGCTCAACATTTGAAAGTTTTCAAGGCCATGCAGTCTCTCAGATAGACAGATGAATTGCTATGTGGTTGCTATTCTGGGATGCGTTTTCCTAAAGCATTTTTAGGCAACTATGATCGCAAGTTCCATTGAACAACAGTCGCATTTGGGAAATGCACCCCTGGTTGTTTTTTAGGATGTTGCAAAGGAGTTTTTGCCCTTCACTTGCTTGGTGATTAAAGTGTCTCTTACTAAAAAGAAGTATACTTCAAGTTTATTTTATTAAGTATACTTAAGCAGGGAGCGTTGCTAGACCTTAATCTCTACGGGGGCACAGGCCCCCCATTACTCATATCACTTTTCTTTTTTGAAAGCCATTGCACGTACAACACAATTAACTAAACAAACTTGTGTAACCCATTCCTACACTGCAACAAGCACTGTAAGTAAATGTGTACATTAATGCTTTATGAAGATATTTATTTAAGCATCTTTATCATACTTCACATAAAGATTCTCAAAATTTTTAAGGCAATTAATGCAGTGCGGCTTACAGGTGCGTATCAGGCCGCATTCGAGCACTGGTTTCGTCATTTTTTGCATGCTGACACTTCTGCTTGAAGGGCTGCGCGACGTGCGCATTGCAGTTAAATACACAGACGCGTGGGCATGGATATCTGTGTGCATGGGCCAGTTTGTCTGTGGTTAAACTGCGTTGCTTTTAGAAGCATTAATGCAGTTGTTGCATATAGACTAATGTCTTTATTTCGGGATTATCAAAGTAAATTATAACTCAAACATGAGATTTTACTGGGGCACAGCAGATTTTTACTGGGGCACATGCTCCAGGAAAAAGGGTCTAGCGACGCCCATGTACTTAAGTAATGTTCAAGTATACTTTGAAGTATACTTTATGTAGTAAGTATACAAATATTAGTGTACTAGTAGTATACTTTTAAGTGTACTATTTCAGTACTCCTTGGGACTAAATTGCCCCACTTTCTAGTATATAAAAGTATACTTTTAAGTATACTTAAAGTATAACAGTAGTGAACTTTGAGTACTCAACTAGTTCACATCTATGTTTTCAGTTTGTACTGCAAGTATACTAAAAGTGAATTTATAGGTATACTGATAGTTGACTAATTAAATACTTTTGTATGCATTTTTAGTGCACGTTGAAGTATAGTCTCAGTAAACTACTAGTTTAGTAGTTTTATACTGCAAGTATACTCGTAAGTTTTCTTTAACTTAACTGTACATTATACTTTAAGTATACTACTATGTCCCTATTTATGTATTAATTTGTATATATTTTGTTATATGAATATCTGAACATACAAAACATCAAAAGAAAAAACAGGGGATCTGCTTGTAAACATTTTTTTCTAGGTTCATGCATTCTTTTTTTACAAACACTTCAATGTGGGTAAGTTTCATAAAAATAAATAAATAATGTTTTGAAAAAAAAAAAGGTAAAAAAAGACTATTGATGATAATCAAAATGTAGATGGAGTCGATCAACACCCCAAAGCTTGACAGACATTATTACCTCTTCATGGGTCGACATTTTATTCCATAACGTTACACAGTTTTCCATATCTATGGTTTTATGTCTGACGATTGTGTTAGATTACATGTGGAAGCATCTGTTGTTTCGGTTTCTTCTTCACTTGTGTTTTGGAAATTCTGTAAAGAAGATGTATACTTTCCTATTTTTGTCTTATGTATTGAATTTTTGTATTTTTATGTCAAAATACTATTAGATTATTTTTCAGTAACAGCAAGCAATTCTTTAGTTATTTACTCAACACTGCATTTATTTACACACAAATGATCTGACTACAATCACCAATGTCTCTCTTAAATTTAAATATCTTTCCCCTGCTTTCCATGGGTGTCAGAAAAAATAAAGTTGACATCTGTGAATCTTGTGCATTCCATAATGTGCCTTATTTACACACTAGGAATGTTTTGTTAATTTGCACCATTATAAATATTTTAGTGGCATATAGTCACAATAATCTCATTTAAGAAATATATCCATACACCTTATAAATGCAATATTTTATTGAAAAATTCCACAGCTCTGTGCTTTTCCTTTATGAAAAGGATTTCAGTACATATAAGTATATAATGCAAACCCTTACATGAAATCATCAGTGTCCTCGTAGTACACTACTCAATAAATATATAGATATGCTGAACAGCTGAGAGCTTATTTTCAATCTTTTTTGCAGCTTGTCTTTACTGCTATAGAAGCATGGTAAATGATTTAGTGTTTCCCACAGGCAATAAAGTATGTAACAATATTTATTATTTACAAGTGCTCTTCACAAATGTCGTATTTGTTACTAAAACACTTTCAGTTTGTGAGATTTATCCATTTATACATATGGTTATATTTGTGCAATCGAGTAAAAAAAAAAAAATCAAAATATCATTGAGGATGGGACATCTTGAACAATGCTTTATCCATACGAATGTGTTTTTGTGCAAACCCAAACAATCAACTGCTGCTTAAGTGAAATTATACAATAGAAAACCTTTGAACAATTTAGATGATGTTTGGAAGATACAATTAGCAATAAAGCTCACATATTTTTACAGTTATTGTACTTAACAAACAAGATTAAAGAAAAAGATACCACATTAGATCAAATTAAGGACAAGGTAAATTTACTTGAGAAACAAAATTGCATAATGTAATAAAACTCAATGTTTTCATTGTTTTAAGCATGAATATAACAATCTCCATTGAGGTTTACACAAGGGAAAAAAGGGGTTAAAATCAAGATATATTCTTCAGAAACAAGTCATATTTTCTTAAACAATTTTGCTTCTCAAATAAATCTCTTTTTACCTGGAAACAAGACTACAATTCTGATAAAGAAAAAGATTTAAATGTAGGAGGCATGTCAGTAATGTCAATAAGCAACCAAATGCAGAAAAGATTTCATTAAAACACACAAAACCCAATTGCCAGAAAGTGCAGAAAATGTCTTGAACATGATTTGTGATGCTCTGAACCTTCAAAAAAAGTTTGTTTTAATCCAAATCTAAGTTTGTAGAGTTTAAGCACTGCACAAATGCTTTTCTTACTTAGATTTTTTTTTTGTCTTGTTTCCAGGCAAAAAATTCTTAAATCAAGAAGAATTTTCTAGTTTTCTGAAAAAACTAGGTCAAAATTAAGTGTGTTTTTGATTGAAACAAGCAAAATAATCTGCCAATAGGGTAAGAAAAATAATCTTGTTTTCTGTTTGAAATAAGATTTGTTTTGCTTACCCCATTGGCAGATTATTTAGCTAGTTCTAAGCAAAAACTCACTTAATTTTGACTTTTGTTTTTCTGAAAATGACAGTTATTCTAGAAAATCTTCTTGATTTAAGAAGTTTAAGATATTTTGGCTGGAAACAAGTGCAAAAAATAGCAAGAAAAGCATTTTTTGCAGTGAACTAAAATCTAAATTGTCATGTTTATGTCATGATTTTCATCATAAGTTTTGTAGTAAATAGTTGTTCATTCATTTTCCTAAACAGGCTCCTCTTGATGCAAGGTAATATTGTAATACACCTTTTAATAACCCTTCATTAAAAACAAAACAGCATAAAGCAATAGTGAGAACAAAAAAAAGTGCTAGTTAGCTTTATAAAAATCTATAGCGAGACTTATAGTGAGACTTTATTTCTGGCATAATACTATAGCCTTCTGACATTAATAGCACTGATTGGATGTATTTGATTGGGTATTTTAATACAATGCTGATAAAAGGGCTTTTAACTTCACTTAAGGTTGCACTTGACATGGAACTGGTAATTCTATGTTACATTAGTACTATGTCCAATTTACTATAACCGTATCCAGTGTTTCATAAAAAAAATAATTACATGGATAAAGCATTTCCGTCAGCTGTAAAAACAGGCAGCTTGCTGAAATAAGCTATTTAGATGATAGAATGCAAAATGGTTCATAGTTTGGCACTAAAACGATCTACATTCACACAGTTTCTATTGCTACTGTACCACATCCATCTCATCCTACAGTAAATAATAAACAGTACGTTATTCATGGCTAGGTGATATCTCTGGGGTGTGGCTGTTGATTTTCAGGGCCGACATCCAGAGTAAATACTCAAAAAAAAAAAAAAAAAGAAAAGAAACAAACTGAGCTTCGTTCCACAAATGTGATTATTATAGTGAAGGTGGCACACAAACAGCAAACTAATTCTACAAAGGGCTGATAGATAGAGTTGATATCATCTAGTTGACATCTAATTTCAATACGAGTATAAACTAATCAAAAATTAACCATGCTCACTTGTATGATGCAAAAATATCAAGATGCATACATAGCCACAAAATGCAAAACCGTACTGTATGCTGGTTTGTCCGGCTGGAAGGTTAATGCATAGGGATTGGAAATCAAACTCTGTACTGCTCTAGATTATGTATTACTGATGTGACCAGAGATATTTTGCTACTAAGCACTTTTTTGGAAGAAAAAACTAAAATATTGATTTGAACTGCAGCAGTGGAGAACAAAACGTTTTAAACGTCTGATTAAACCTTCACACTTTGGCACAAGTTTTGTCCACAGTGTTTTAGTTGCATTTGTTTTGGTGCTTTTTACTCTTTTTTTTTTTTCGGTGACAACGCTAGAGCAGCGATAACCGACACCAAATATAATAATATATTTACGAGCATAGTTATTTAACCTGGGGTGAGATTGGTTCAATTAAATAGAAAGTTGGTTGTGCTTGCATATGTTACATTTTATTAATGATAGCTTGTAATATGTTTCCCATGTATGCATGTCAATGCTCTGAAGAGAATAGATACTACATGCATGCATGTCATTTGCTAAATGCAACAAAACTGAAGCTGAGTAACACACACATTAACATATCCATCTACAGATTATTTACTAAATTCACTGAAAGGACTTAATGTATAAATGTATAGCATAGAGTGCAATGGTGACCCTCCTCCTACGTTTGAGCCCAATTTATTATTACAACATAATACATGAACAAAAAAATTAAAAAGCATATAGACATTTAGTTTGACAACATTCCATGTTTCTGCAAAATCTAAGACGGTGCTGGTAAACAAAACCTTTTTGTTTTATACCATCAAAAAAAAATAATGAGAACAATAATAAAATATGGTCAAATTTGAGTATGTCAGAACACTCACCCCGGCAACTTTCAGTTAAAACTGAAAGATGAGCAGGACTAACTGGTCCTTCTGGTTATTACTTAATCTGTGGGTATATATGCAAGAATGTAAAGGAGGCTCATACTGATTTCCAAAATGATGTGAAAAATTGAATACAGTACTTATTTTTTACATGTAACAATATCATTGTGCATTTACTGTATAAATGACTGACATCCAGTAATTGCAAGAAATGATGTAAAATGTAGCCTGAAGCTTTCCTGACCCTTTTTTGCCTTTTGTTAAATGATGTCAGTAGAAGACTTTTGCTCATTTTTGGCCTAAAAGGTGCATGCAGTATGATGTATATCACTACATTATACAGTTTTCATCTATTTACAACATTTGTACAGGCGACCGTACGTTTGACCAGCCGTGACCACACGTGAAAAACTGCAGGGTTACAAATGGCATAGAAACACTTCAATTTGTACATCTGCGCTTTAGAATGACAAATAATAAGAGCAAATGAGAGCAGATACAAACAAATTCTCTGACACATCAGTTCATATTTGATTGATTGCTTTTACCTCACATAGGCCTGACAGCCATGCATTTGAGAAGGTTCCCGAAATCTCTTTAGTGCTTACTCTTTAGGGGCTAAAAGGACATGTAGGCATGCAGCACTCGGATCTTCTGCTTTTTGCTCTACACGGTTCTGGAAATGATCTTACAGATGCAGGTTTTTACTGACTGCCCCTTCTGCTTTTTTTTCTTTTTCTTTTTTTTTGCTACAACGTTTGCTTTATGCACAAGATATACTTTCTAGAAAAAGATGTAAACATAGACAAACCAACAATTCACATAATACATAAATGCACAAATAAATAAAAATAAAATAACAGACTGGAAAAACAACAACAACACAACGCAACTTAAATGTTTTCAGTGGGTTCACGTTTCCAAGAAAGGGTCTTGCTGGAATCTGTAACATAAAATAAGGCCAGCCTATTTTTTTTGTTTGTTTTTTAAACATTTTAAAGATAGAGATAGGAAAACCAGTAAACTACGTTGAATAGACCAAACGCGGTAGGAAAGAAAATGCGCGCGTAAGAGTCTATCTTAGCGACACGGATGTGCAAACGGCCGTGTCGCCACGCTCCTGAGCGACAGTCCTCAAAGCAGCAGAAGAAGCTGGTGCAGTCCTTCCCGTCCAGACACTCGTAGCCGTACTCCTCGTCCCGCTCCTGCATGTGGGTGGCGTTGTTCATCTGGATGGCGGTGGCTGAGCGCGGGCGAATGTCCACAGTGGGGGCCTGCTTTTAGAAGAGAACACATAATCAGTTAGGGTCGCATCAGAGACACAGGACATCTCGACCGGGGGCTGCGCTCAAACGTCTGTTAGTGGGTACACTGCACCTAATATTGCAGGTAGAATGCATTAAATGATATGCAACTGCAATAGCTGGCTGTAAAACAGACTTCTTGCTTTATTACGTAAATACATTACATACACTACCACTCAAACGTTTGGGATCAGTAAGACTTGTAATGTTTTTTAAAGAAGTCTCTTATGCTCATCAAGGCTGCATTTATTTGATTAAAAATACAGAAAAAAAAATAATATTGCAAAATGTTATTACAACATAAAATGTTTTTTATTTTAATATACTTTGAAATATCATTTATTCCTGTGATGCAAAGCTGATACTCCAGTCTTAAGTGTTAGGTGATCCTTCAGAAATCATTCTAATATGTGACCCTGGACCACAAAACCAGTCTTAAGTCGCTGGGGTATATTTGTAGCAATAGCCAAAAATACATTGAATGGGTCAAAATTATAGATTTTTCTTTTATGCCAAAAATCATTAGGGTATTAAGTAAAGATCATGTTCCATGAAGATATTTTGTAAATTTTCTACCATAAATATATAAAAACTTGATTTTTGATTAGTAATATGCATTGCTAAGAACTTCATTTGGACAACTTTTGAGGCGATTTTCTCAATATTTAGATTTTTTTGCACCCTCAGATTGCAGGTTTTCAAATAGTTGTCTCTCGGCCAAACATTGTCCTATTTTAACAAACAATATATCAATTGAAAGCTTATTTACTCAGCTTTCATATGACGTAAGAATCTGAATTCCGACAAATTTACACTTATGACTGGTTTTGTGGTCCAGGGTCACATATGCTGATTTATTATTAGAATTATCAATGTTGGAAATGGTTGTGCTGCCAAATATTTTTTTGCAACCTGTGGTTTTTTTCTTCAGGATTCTTTGATGAATAGCAAGTTGACAGCGTTTATTCAAAAGATACATATTTTTAAACAATTTTTATTAATTTAACTCATCCTTGGTGAATAAAAGTATTAATTTCTTTAAAAAATTAGGAATAAAAATGACTGACCCCAAACTTTTGAACACTTTCTATTTTAAATAAATGCTGTTCTTTTTAACCTTCCATTAATCAAAGAGTCCTGAAAAAAGTATCAGAGGTTCCAAAAAATATTAAGCAGCACAACTGTTTCCAACACTGATAATAAATCAGCATATTAGAATGATTTCTGAAAGATGACTGAAAATTCAACTTTAATTACAGATATAAATTACATTTTAATGTATTTTAATACAGAAAAACATTGTTTGACATCATAATAATGTTTCACAATATAACATTTCTTTCATAGCCTTGATGAGCATAAGAAACTTCTTTAAAAAAAAACATTAAAATTTTCAAGCTTTTGAATGGCAGTGTATGTATTATGGCTGTTCATTGCACATTTATCTGTCTGTGTTTTATATGGTTGTGCAATGATTGTTTTACACTAGTATATATGTATCATGCAAAAATAAAAATAAAAAGCATAACTGCATCATTTACAGCAACGTTTCCCATGTGAGACCACATGGCTCTGTCTAGCATGGTACTATGTGTCAACATATACATATACTTTCAGTCTTGTATCTTGGCCAGTTACAGTCCTGAAATATGAGTTTAAATAGACACTTGAAATACACAAGACCTGCATGTAAATATTTCCCATTAAAACCAAGAGAAATAGGATCATTGGGACATATCCACATTTCTGGATTCACAATCATTTTGCCCAACACTGGAAGGGGGCTTCAAATCCCTTTGAAAAACGAAGCACAACCAGCTGTTCACGCTGGCTTCTCTGGGTGCACATTATGTAGCATTTAGGACAGAGCCACCTGAGGCTGTGCGGAAACGGGTCATGTGACTCGC
The DNA here is from genome assembly GCF_049309525.1 of Garra rufa. Taxonomy (NCBI): domain Eukaryota; kingdom Metazoa; phylum Chordata; class Actinopteri; order Cypriniformes; family Cyprinidae; genus Garra; species Garra rufa. Next base: position 14,215,267 of record NC_133379.1, on the reverse strand, counting down.
TTCTCAAAGGGTTTCGCAGAAGCGTTTGGAAAGCACAAGAGCACAAATAGCCTGCCATGTGGAAAGAAACAAATACAGTGGAATTCGCAGCTTTAACTGAATGAAATACGACAACCTTCAAAGAGAAAGTGCCTCTCCTGTCTTACATTATTCATCTAAGTTTATGATTTTTTTTTTTTTAACTGTGGTTCTCAACTGGTGGGCTGCAACCCCAAATAGGTTGTACATCTGATAAATAAATACACTAAAATACATTTATTTCATGCTAAGTATGCTACAAATACATTTATATATTTATGTACTTAATAAAAATACCCTGCAATTGTACTTTCAGTATATACTAAATGGTATACTTAAAGTGTGCTAAATTGAAACAACTAATTTTGTGCTTAATGCACTTTAATTGTTCGGAAGTAGAGCTGAAGTCCAACTAAAGATATACTTGTGCTAAAGTGGGACTATTGCAAGCACTTTAAATATCTTGCATTTAAAGATCATACAATCTTCATTAACAATGACATTAATTAACACATTTTAGGCTTAATATTAAGGAATGTGCATTGTGCACAAGTAGTATTACAAATAAAGTTTCTTTATACTGTAATTTTTATATTTGAACTGTACTTAGCACGAAATAAATGTATTTTGAATATAGTACTTTTTTACTAGGGACATCATCTAAAAAACAACAACTACATAATCATATCCAATCTTCCGTTTGTTTGAAAATACTTTTCGGGGGGTTTTGTGCAAAATAATAATCTGATTTTGAACAGCCTACTACAAATTCATTACTAGAACAAAGAACAAATTCATGTGCATACTCACATATGCAATTGTGAATTTGACCAAATTTGTGTAAAAATATAAAAAAATTGGTCAAGTTACGAATCGGACCCATTGTAAAATTGAGGTCCTGAAGCAAAACTAGCTGAGAACCACTGGTATAATCTGGTATGCTAAATTACATATTGATCTAATTTCCTCTTTTCCAAATTCTTGAGAACTATCTTTTAATCCTTAATAGAAGCTAAATGTAGGCCTGTGCCCTCACGCACATTGACTTTTGAAAGATAACTATGGCTAAATCTGCCAAAGCCATCAGGCTCATGCTCTTTAATTGGGATTAAGCTAATCAGTGTGGTTGTCTATTTCAAGCTGTTAAGGCTCTGCTGACTATTTCTGTCAGGTTTAAAGCCTCATATACAAACACGCAGAGAAGGAGAAAGGCGGACGCTTTTTAATTAAAAGAATGATGCAAGTATCTCAGCCATTGCTGTTGTTTTATTGCATTAAAGTAAAATAAGAGTCTGTGTGCTGGCCCCACTGCCTTTCACGGCACAGTGCTTAACTTTCTAGATGTTAGTGCAGTGAGTCTAAAGACCAGACACAAGAGCAGTGTGGTTGCACAGAATGCAGAAACATGCATGATTAGTAAACTTTTCATGAGCAATATACCTTTGAGGAAAAGAGCCGCAGGAGCTTTTGTCCACACAGGAAACAAAAAAATATTAGAAATTGAAAAGAAGAAAACAAACAAGTACAAACAAACCAACAACAACAGAAAACATAAAACAGACATACGGTATAATGCAAAAAAAGACTCTGAAAGTGGAAAGAGAACAAATTACTGCAACCTCACACATATACAGAGACACAGAGGAAGGCGGTGCAAGGCAGCATATATTAACAGGTTCACAGCATGTCGTCAAATACAGAATAGAATGACTGCTCATTCCTAAGGAGAACACATCCTTCAAAAACATGGCTCATCCTGTCAGATTTTACAGCTCGGAAACTGACATTTGATTACCTACTTAAAGTACCAATCTCTAATCTTATAAGGGCATGTGTGTAGCAAACAATTTTTTACCAAAGAACAAAAGAAGAGCATAATCATCTAAGGGACTTGTGACTGGTGCTCTTCAACTCCACAGAGATCAAAACGCTTCTTCAGCAAAAGCTTCTTGCCATTTTATTTGAAGAGTTCTACTTCAGAGCGTGCCTTTGACTGGGAAGCAAACTGTCGAATGTGGTTTGAAAATCATTACTCATTAATCTGCCTGACATTTTAAACCCCCAAAATCAAATAAGACATTTCTGGCACCCCTTTAATCATCGGAAAGTGGAACGACCCCATTTGCTGAGATCAGCCCTCCTCAAGCTGCGGATATGAGCACCATGCTGAGATGAAAATCTAAGGCTGCACTTCAAACCTGCTGCTGAAATGATTCAGATTAAGGACATCACTGCTCAGTGACACTGTTTGACAGAGGTGGTCCACGTTGGCAAATCTGACCACAAAAAAGGTTCTAGCATGTACACTATGTTCCAAAACCTAGTGAGCTGTTTCACTGTATACCGCCTACACAGGCGTAATGGAAACTCATTAGTGACTGATTAGAAATGCTCTTCATGGAGAACAACTAACGATCATGAAGCACACAAGACTCATCGAGCACACAAAGTGGATTCCTACAGAGTTAACAATAAAGCCTTAATTGCTAAGCTAACAACACAAAACTGTAGTAAGCACATGTAATTCACATGCCTGCTGAACACAAGCCAGCTTTTGGGGCAGATTTATTTCACTCCAAAACTAATTTTACAAATTTAAACAAATTTTTAAAATATTTTTTCATCTAACTTTTGACTGGTACATTTATAAATATTTACACTACCATTTTTGTCTCTACACTGAACTCAAAGTAATCGTTTCTGGGATTGTCCTGTCCAGAAGTGAGGCTGCCTTAGAATTTCACCAAAGAGAGGTATCATCTTCACATTGGGAGCACACTAAGCCTAGCAATGCTGGCTAGGCAGCTTACTAACTTGTGGAAGAGTGTAATTATATGGAGTACTTAACCTTGGATAGACTTAAAAGATAGCAAATAATCCCTGACCCTAAAAAACCTAACAATTCTAGTTCTCACATAGGCTAATCTTTAAAATACTAGTAGTTAATACACTTTGATAATGTGAATTGTTTTAGGAAGTGTACTCACAGGATTTTTCTTCTTCTTGTCTTTGTTTTTGCTGGGCTTGCGGTTGCTCACAAAGTAGTGGAGTGTTCCGTACTCAATCAAAGCGGCGAAAACAAAGATGAAGCACACCGATACAAAGAGGTCCATAGCCGTGACGTACGACACTTTGGGTAAGGACTTCCTAGCAATGGTACTCAAAGTGGTCATGGTAAGCACAGTTGTGATTCCTGGGGAACAAAGTAAATAATACACAGTTAAGAACATGGAGATTTCAATGTCTGTTGCATATGGATTACTAAGGTTATTTTTCTTTTACATAGCTAGTACTTGTTTGTGGTTTGGCTTTTAATTCCCAGTGAACAATGACAAGGCCAATATAATCACTTAAGAGTCAGAATAGTGCCAAAACCTGTATTGGGCCAGAGGAAGCAGATTTATCCTGAAGGGAAGTTCCCAAAGAGGGTTCCTCCAGAATTGACACAAGTCTTGAGATGTTCAAAATGGAGCCACCAGCTGGAGGCACACCTTATCCTGCTGGACTCTTCAAAGGGCTTCTGGGTGGAGGCTCACTGGCGTAAAGGCATACAACTTGGCTTTGGGCAACTCCTGTGCTAGTGCATCTGAGCCCAGCAGTGCTGGAGGTGAAAACCAGGACACTGAGTCATCTAGAGTGAACATATCCACATCTGCATTGTGAGCTTGTGTTCAGGCTCACAATCTGAGGATGAAGACTCCACTTCCTAGGCCTCTGACCTTCTCTTTTCCACAACTCTAAACTTGCTACAGTGGAGCTGAAACCCAGAAGTAAAAGAGTCCTCGCCCCTTGCTGAGATGGACAATTCACTAGGCACTATGAAACCCAAGATCTGGCCCACTTAAACTCCTCTGTGCCTAGTGGGAGGATTGGCAGATGTTGTAAAGCATGATGAATCACAGAGGCATGGTTGTGGACAAAGAGTCCATTGTCCCCTATGTGCCACTCACCAAATGGGTCCACAAGATATACCAGAGTCAGAGAAACCCAAGTAGCATCTCAACTGCTACCTACGTAGAACCTTCTGGATTACGAACATCAAGCAGGTCGTCCTGTGTGGTCCACACCCAAGAGCAACAGCAGCGGTGATTCCAGGCCATTGAGTTGAGGAAACGTCACCCATTTTCTCCACGCACAAGAATGACAAAACTGGCTTTATAATAACTGCTTGTGTTGCCCCCACCATGAGTTCTAAATTTGCCTTCTGGCAAGGACTCTTGAAGTCCCAAGATGAGTCAGGGATCTCGATTATGAGGTTAGACAAACAGATAAGAGGCTATTTACCTAGCTATTTAAATTGAGCAATTTAAAATGAACCCTGGAGTGTTGGTATGTCTCCTTATTGCCCCTGTTCAAACTCAAGGCAACCTTTCTTTGGAATCTTCAGGGCACCGACACCAACCACCTTAGCGCCTCATAGACAGAATTCTTAGGCCACACCCTGCATATGCAGGACACCAATGAGTTAATCACCTGTTGGTATTTGGCACTACAGCTCTTTCAGTTCAAGCTGGGCCACAAGATGGGGGAACAGATGGCAGTAGCAGACTACCTCTCCAGGAATGCTTACTTGCCTGAATAGGTAGGTATGTTTTTGTTTCAGCATAGCATATAATTTAGGATTCTCAATGGTAAAAGGTAAAAGGTCAGGAGTCACTACAGGAAAGCTAAAGCTAGACAAGTGGTTTTATAGGTAAGACAAGGTAAACAATTTTCCACTGGAGTAAGATAAAAGATAAAAATAAATTCAAGATAAATTCTCTTAATTATTGTTTTTAGTTTTACATATTATTTTTATTCTCAAGTAAATTTTAAGGACATTTAGATTTACTGTATATAAAAAGATAGAAAAATGTTTAGGAAAATAGGGATACTGTCACAAAACAAAGTTGGTTTATCATGTAGAATGTAAACAAAATGTCTTACCTAAAGAAGTTCTGGCTGGCACGGCATCCTTGTTGATCCAAAATGAAACCCAGGATAGAACAACAATCAAGGTACAAGGAATATATGTCTGGATGGTGAAATAACCCATTCTTCTGCTTAAGTCAAAGAAGACGGTAAGAACCACATAATCTCCTGCGGACAAAACAAAATTTCATATTATGAACAAATGCACACACCTACTAACTCATTATTACAGTTTTCGTTAAAAACATCTATTTTGTTTATAGATTACAGCCCAGCACAGTCTGGGCATTCTATTAACCAACTTCATTCTATTAACCAAGGGGTATCCTTGGTTGATGCTGAACAACAGTCACCATGTTTTGTTTTTAAATTTTAAGATCAGTCAGTCAAGTGTGCCCAAATGTTTTACTGGTAGGGTACCTTTGACTGAATGGAGGAAAAAACTGTTGGACACAGGAGCTGCTGTTTCTGTATTTCCAAGCAGCAGCATTTCCACCATAAATGAAAGGGCTCTTCGGCTCTCAAGCTGTTTTGGGCCAGGGGATCGTAGACTGGATTTAAACGACAATTTAAAGGACAGTTAAGCATTCATACTAAGTTGCAAGATTAGACCACTATTAGGTCTTCTTACAATAGACGTCTTCACACTGATACAGCACATTCCACACAGAAACACAACAGGAGGACATACAAACGCCAAGGTGTGAGTGGAGCTGAAATGTGTGGAGGACATGGGGTTGATTTCCAAGGTGACTCAACCCACCCTTAGGTGTATCAGGATGGTTGCAGTGCCCAAGTCCCAAGACAAGATCCAGCTCTAAATTAATATGACTTGTCTAAATAAGTGGGTTTGACAAGTAAGACCAGTTGCAGGACAGGCACACACAGTACTCAGGTTACTGATAAACTCCATTGTCAGTTGTGTCCAAATGGTTAAAGAGCTTGACTTGTAACACAAAGGTTGTGGGTTTGATTTCTTAGGTCCACCAGGAAATGTTTGTTGCTGGTGTTAATTACCAGCAGCCAATTTCTCAAAGAGACGTTTGGGAAGGAGGCCCCAGCAGACATGTGGGCATGTGAAGGTCTGTCAATTTGCCTCCTATGTCTCAAGTATTATCTGGAGATGGATCACAAGCCACTGCTGTGCACCAAAACACTTGATGATCTTCCACCACAAATGCTGCGGTTTTGACTGAAATTCACTTTCGACAAGCATGTACTGGGTACACAATTCGGAGCTCATTCAAGAGCTCATGTGAAGCACATATTCACAGAAGCAGAAAGGGATAATGAGAGTATGTTAAAGTGTTTGTGAATGCTGCAATTAAAAGCTATCCAGCTACAGAAGCAAGGTTTAATGTGATAAGAATCAGAAGGCTAAACTCATCCAGACTGGCCTGAAACAGAAGACCTTTCCGTGGCTGGAGACCTGTTGCTCAGGGGCCAAAGAGATTATGATTTCCCACCGCAAGGCAAGAAATCCCCCAAAGTATACACTAAGGACACCAAAGTATTGTCAATCCCAGGGATTGTGACTGTCAGTTTGTCTGGTGGTCAGGACTAACCTTGTGGGAAACTGCAGCACATTTTGACAGTGTAGGGCAGAGAGCAGAGAGGAGTTGTTGACCACTGCAATGCCAGAAAGACAATGGCAACAAGTGTGCACAGACTTGTTTCTCTAGGGGAATAATCCATATCTACTTGTTGAGGATTATTTTTCATGCTACCCCTTACCAAAAAGAAGTATACTTCAGGTTTATTTTATTAGGTATACTTAAGTAAATTTGAAGTATATTTTTTAGTATACTTTATGTAGTAAGTATACAAATATCAGTATAATAGTAGTATGCTTTTGAGTGCACTATTTCAGTACTCCTTGGGACTAAATAGGCCCACTTTCTAGTATATAAAAGTATACTTTAAGTATAACAGTAGTAAACTTTCAGTTTCTAGTTTACATCTGTGTTTTTAGTTTGTACTGCAAGTATACAAAAGTTACTTATAGGTATGCTGATAGTTTTCTAATTCATTTTTTATGCATATTTAGTTCACTTTTAAGTATAGTCTCAGTAAACTACTAGTTTATTAGTTTTATATCGCAAATATACTTGTATGTTTTCTTTAAGTGAACTTTACATCATACTTTAAGTATATTACTATGTCCCTATTTAGGTATTAATTTGTGTATATTTTGTTATATGAATACCTGAGCTTACAAAACATCAAAAGAAAGAACAGGGTATCGCTTGTAAACAAAAACCTTTTTTTTTTTAGCTTCATGCATTATTTTTTTTATAAACACTTGTGGGTAAATTTCATATATAAAAAGTAAATAAATAAACACCATTTTACACAAAAAAGCTTAAAAAAGACTTTTTATGACAATCAAAATGCTGATCAACCCCAAAGCTTGACAGTAATTATTACCTCTTTATGGGTCGAAATTTTATTCCGTAATGTTACACAGTTTTATATATCTATGATTTTGATGCTGTTTTATGTCTGACGATTGTGTTAAAATACATGTGGAAGGCAGCATCTGTTTTGGTTTCTTCTTTACTTGTGTTTTGGAAATTCTGTTCAGAAGATGTGTAATAGCGCCCCTAGCGTATAACAATGAAAACACGGATTCTCAGAGCACAAGTAGAGCTCAAATTCTCAAATACTTAAATGTCATTTTAAGTATATTTCTGAGTAATACATAAAGCACATTTCTAAGAAATACATAAAAAGAAGACTGAAAGTATACTTTCCTATTTTTTGGTTTAAAAAAGTATACTAATAAAGTGGCATGTCTCAAAGTCACCACAGCCAACACAGTCACTGCAGCTATAGAATTCCAGATAGTGTTATGTCTGATAACGGGCCACAGTACAATTGTACTCTTTTTAAAAGTACGGGTTCACACACATTACCAGCAGTCTAAGGCAGAGTGTGCTGTGGCTACAGTGAAAGGACTCTGGAAAGGGGGAGGGAAGAAAAACAAATCTTTCTCCCCTCAGAACATCAAAGGATTCAGGAGTCAAAAAACCTCGCAAAGGAGTACAATCTGCACGCCTCTTACCAATATTGCAGTCTGGGCAAAGCATGCTGCTGCTGTGAGAGGAATCACAAGGGGCAGTCATTTGTCAAGCTAAAACACCCAGTCTTACATCATACACACTGCTAAAAGACTGGTCAAGGCTGTACACTTGCACACAGCTGAACAAAAGTAAAGGGTATCATCAGTATCTGGCATGTTACTGGACTGTCCTAATTTAGTGTAACACCGTGCTGCTTCATGTGTTCTATAGTAAAAAATATCCTGTGCACAGCATATCTGTCTAGCTGATGCAACAGTTGTGGCACAGTCTGTTTTCTATATTTTGACAATGATCTTATATAGTGCACCTTTAAAGACCGCCTCCCTTTTTAAAAAGTTAGACAGGAGAGTGAGGCAACCTACTTGCACTTTTCTAACACAATACTTCCTTCCATATTTCTCACTTACTGATGGTATCATTAGGGGTATCTACACCTGCAGTGTTTCATAAATACTAAGCCTATTTTTTCTACTGACAGGGCACTTTTCTGATGGACTACTCCCAAATTATGCTTACCGTGGACCACACATTTCGATTTGTATTCATTACGACCTGCATTAGATGAAGCCCCTAAGCAACAGTGTGTCTTTTTTCTGCTGCCAAATTGCAGTAAAAATACCCTAATTTAGCATACTCAGCCATGTCAAAGTCAAGGACCATTACTGTCAGTGTTTACTAATAAGGCACCACCTTAATGCTCCCATGACTTGCTGTCAGAAACACCAGCTCAAAGTGTTTGATGGATTTTGCAAGAATCATTAGAAAGACATTCATCTTGATAGGAAACATATTGATAGCATTCAATCTTATTAACCCATTGCTCAACAAAGTATTGGCGATGAAAGGAAGATAGCCAGATATGTTTAAAAACTTATGTTTTAAAACAAAACTCGCTAAGAACTTCATTTGGACAACTTTAAAGGCGATTTTCTCAATATTTTTTGCAGTCTCAAATTTTTGCAGATTTTCAAATAGTTGTATCTTAGCCAAATATTGTTCAAAAAATGGACCCGTATGACTTGTTTTGTGGTCCATGGTCACATATTAGTTAATTTATTGTAACTAATCTTAATGTTTAATCAAGAGATGACAAACCTGCTCCTGGCTGTTGCACACTTGGCTACGGCTGTGTCTGATTTCACATACTCTCTGAGCAGGTACTTCGACTAAATAGGCAGTTACTTGGAGATCTTTAAAAATGATGTTTTCTCTCTCTCTCTATATATATTTGAATGTGTGTAGTATGAAGGTAATCATACAACATTTATCATGTTGTCATTGTCATGTGACCTACTAGCATCAGCTGCATCAATTTACTGCTATTTACAAATCCTCTCCTGTGGCCTAATAGTGGACAGTAATTAAATAGTATGGGATAGCTTAATTTAAATAATTAAATAACTTATTTACAATAATGTGCCTATAATGCACAAAAAAAGCAAGAAGCATGGAATCCCCCTGGATGCAATTGTTGGACCAATTGATTGATAAAGGGTGACTAACAGGCCAACTACCACACAGTAGACCACATAATCTTATTATGATGCTTCACATTGTCATAATTAAGCAAAGGTTAATATTGTTTTCAAATATGCAAGAAACCCAGTATACAGTACACATGAATAGCGTACACCCACCATTGGACTGAATGCATCTATGACAATTGGTTTCACCAGGTTTGCTTTACTTTTGTTGGGTACGAGGCTTTATAGATGCACCTCCCTTTTAAACTGTAACCACTTAATAATGAATATATATGAAGTAAATAGAGCGATCTCAAATATCAATGTGATAATATGAGAAATAGAATCGTGACATATGATTGGTACAATTGCAATTTCTAAATTTATGAATCTAAAAGAAAATAACATAAACAAGAATACAACACTGCAAAACAAGAATGTTACATAAAATCATAATTAATCACAAGTATTTATGTACCTATGTATGTTCTGTATCATCTACACTGCAGTAAATTTCAAAGCAATCAAGGAGGGTAATATTTTAATTAAGGAGGATAAAATTTTGAAGTCTGATTAATTTTTTAGCATTTACGCATAACTGATCACCCATCTTCAAAGCTGCAGAGGCAGGATGTGTTTTTGAACCAAAAATGATATTTTCCTCTTACTGTTTTTGTCATATTGCCTTTTTCCGAATGAAATCCAGATGATGGTGCAAGGCAGCGTATCAGTCCTCCGCTCTGATGCTGTGAATGTTTGACTGAAGTAGCTGCGTCATCTCCATTGCATTTATTTCATTCTCAGCTCAAGGACTTCAAAGAAGCCCAGTGCTTAGAATGTCCCTAATGAGAGCACAGCGCAACACCTCAAAGGCTGAATCTGCCAGGAGATCTCCTCTGACAGTCTGCTTGCCTGTAATGGAACAAATGGTGCACGTATAAAAAAAAAAAAAAGATGATATGAGATGTCTGTTTGCCTTTTATCTCTGCACAGTGGGAACATTCCCAGACTTCTCTTTGAGGGCAGCGTTTTTATAGCTCTCTTTTCTTTCAGTCTCTTTCATGCATTGTTGAGACCTATATGCAAATCACAAGCAACCATGAACAGAAAAAAAGAAAGCTTTCCAAAAGATGGTTAAAATAGCTTCAGCACAGGCCAGGGACCTCTATGTACAAATGTTGCCTGTGCACAAAGTGGCCAATGTAATGTGTAAATTTGCATTTAGATATTTTTATTCTAAGATACTAAACTGAATGAATTTCAGCAATGCAATAACACAAATAACATTTGCAGTCTATGTCTCCTATTTTCCTGATGCTAGCGATTCCCCCTGACATTGAACATTTGGTTTCCCTAATCAAATTCTTTTAATCCACGTCCCTAACATTTAGAAAATACCATAACAATGACTAAGCATTGCTGGAAAAAAAAAGAAAAATCAGATTTCATCAGCACACAACACTCAGTCAAGGCCATTTTAAGGGCCATTCTTATAAGAATTTAGTTGACCTTCAAATGTGAAAAACCTTATTTTTCCTCGGTATTGCATCTAAGCTCTGTGGCAGTTACATAACTAGCTCTGTCAAGCTGTGTTGCAAACCCATCCAGACACCAAAGATTCTTTTTATTCTCTCCCTTTTAACTGGTTTAAAAGAGGCTTATCTTCACAGAACAATCAGGGCGCTGATGAACAAACTAATCCTGGATGTGCAGGGCGAGAGAAAAATAATAATAATATGCATTTCAAATAGACGTGATCTAATTAGCGAAAAGCAAAAGAGCTGCAGCTTTAGTCAGTGATAAACTGCAGACTGCAGAATATGTTACAGCTGGGATACTGTGATATGCTCTCTGAATCTTATATACAGTTTATAAGAAAAAAAAAAGTATTTTATGCACTTTCATGTTGATCCAAACCTGTGCGCTGTTGCTCATAAAGTATAAATATATCTGGCACAAAGTTGATAGTCAACGCAGATGGATCGAGGAGCAGTCTGCAGTTTTTCTTCAGTATTCTATTACACAAGAAAAAAAACCCACGGTTAAAAAGGTGTTGATGACGTCAGCTGAGATTCACTGCTGATTGAACTGATGAAGAGGCAGGCATTGTTGCAGTTGTCGCAGTGATTATCTTATTGCATAAGAAAGCGAGCAAAAGGCAGGGATTTAGACTCAAATAAAAGCATTAAATTCTCACTCTATCAAACTAAAAGCTGGTTTTAAAAATGAGAATCTGAAATCAACTGATGCACAGGGGGAACAAAATATCTTGAATATAAAATATAGAAAATCTGTGATTTAGGTGCAAGTTTATTTTGGTTGTAAATCTCACCAAGATTTTGAGGCAAACTTCAATGGACTTTCATGGTGCCTGCGAGTTTGAACTTCCAAAATGCAGTTTAAATGCATCTTCAAAGAGCTCTGAACAATCCTAGCCGAGGAAGAAGTGTCTTATCTAGCAAATCGGTTATTTTCAATTTTTTTTTTTACAATTTATATACTTTTTAACCTCAAATGCTTGTCTTGTCTCTGCCGGAGCCAGAGTACACAGAGTTCACACAAAGCTAGACAAGATGAGCATTTGAGGTTAAAAAGTATATAAATTGTAATTTTTTTTTTTTTTTTTTTTTAGAAATTAACTTCATAGTTTTGAATTTGGAAAGCTTTTTTGAAGCTGCATTTAAACTGCATTTTGGAAGTTCAAACTCGGGGGCACTATTAGAGGAAAGCCAGATTATATTTCGCCCCAAAAAATTCCCCCCCAAAAAAAAAATCCTGCTCAGGATGAAACTAACCATACCAGAATGATAGGAAGGTAAAGGAAGACTATAGAGAAAGAAAATGTTCAGAAGAAAACCCCATTGTCTATGATTATGGAATGGTCATATATGGCTGCTAATGGAACTGGGTCTCAAGCATTTACTGAGCGTTTAGAGCTATATCAGCTCAGATTCAGTCAAATTATGGAAAACTGATAGGACAGTGCTTTACAGTGAAGATGGACAATGACTCAAAGCACACGGCAAAAGCCACCAAACAGCTTTTCAAGCCAAAGAAGTGGAATGTTATTCAAAGGCTAAGTCAATCATCTTACTTAAAGCAAATTGAACATGCATCTGCCTTGCTGAAGACAAGGCTTAAGACAGCTTTGGCAAAGCATCCCAAAGAAGAAAACACAAAATTTGGACATATACTGCAAATGTTTGTTTGAGCTCCTAAAATAGGGATGCTATTATAAAGTGGTTGCAATTCTTAAAATAAATAAAGCTGAAGGCATGTACTTTTATTGCATCTTGATTGATTTTTTTCATAATTACTGAAATCAATTGTGATCCTGTTTCCCACATCTACAAGACAATGGCGACCCCAGCATTGAAATATTTATAATTGTGTTAGACACAGAGGCTTCAATAGTCAGACTACAATTTGATTATATTATTGTCTGAGGTTGTAGTATTGTTTTTGCAATTTTTCTACAGTTTAAAAACAGTATTGTTATTCATTCAAAATATTTTAAATACATATCCAGTAAAATACTGTACTATTTAAATATTCTGGTGAAATCAGGCAATATGAGCACTAGCAAAATACTCACTTTAATATATATTATTTTCAGTGCTACATGTAGTAGTCTAATAATATCATGCTCACAAAGCCACATCTCACATATATATACATACATTTTTCACAATACATCATGAATAATTTATTTTGCATTATGTGGTGAGTTGCTAAATAATAATAATAATATTGATGCACTGTTCAAATGCACTTCGGATAAAAGCATCTGCCAGATCAATGAATGTATATAATGACCTCCTTCTCTGGGAACAGAAGAGATAAAGGTAGGTAATGGGTGCATTACCCCTTATGCTTAAATGCTTAAATCCCATAACAACAAAGCAAAAAAAAAAAAAAAAAAAAAAAAAAAAAAAAAAAATTACGGTAACACTTTATTTAAAGGTGTCCTTGTTTCATGTTACATGTACTTACTATTACAATAACAATTATTTATCCATAATTACATGCAAGTAACCCTAAACCAAACCCTAATCTTAACCCTGACCATGTGGTTAATTAATATTACTCAGTACTCAATGAATAAATACACTATAACAAGGACACTAACATAAAGTGTAACCAAATTTACTTAACGAAAAAGCCTGAAATGTCAGTCTGACATTCTGTATTCAGACTTTTTTTTGCTGTGGGTCATCAAAGGTTAGATTCCAAGGGAACACACACGCTGATAAAATATGTATACTCTGAATGCACTGCATGTCAGTTTGGATAAAGGTGTCTTTTTAGTGTAGTGTAGAAAAAGCACCTCAAGCTCACTATAATATTCTGTGCTTGAGTGAAAGGGTGTAACACTTTTCACTCGTTTCACCAGATGAAAATGATGAGTCCATTTACTTCAAGTAGTACAGATGGATGTGTGGTGTTGATAGTAATTGTATCTGTAGGTATATAGGTCTGCAGCGACAGACTTTGACTTGCTGTTGCAGGAAGTAGGCTGATTACATAAGAGGGAAGAATGGTTTTACGGCTTGCATATTCTTTAATTTGTCTGTCTTTGGTAAGTATAGTACTACCCATCATTTCCCCAGTAAAACAATTATTTACCCAGTGTTATTTAAATCTAGTCTGTAGTTATTTTAAGTGAATGCTCAGGGGTGGCCTAATTACCTGTAGGTACAGTTTAGTTCCCTGAGAAGGGAACAAGACGCTTTGTCCCTTGTCATATTCTGGCATACCTGTGAGCGACTCACTTCAGCCAATCAGTAGCTGACCATGTTTTAAAGAATATTCTTCTAGAGAAGCCAAAAATTACATAGCGTAGATTTAATTCTGATCAATTAAAGTTATTTGGATGAAGTAACTGTTTTGTGTTACTGGCAGAATCAGTCTCAGAAATCTAGCCAATACTTAGCCTACAGAAGGATATACTGTATTACTCTCTTGGCCATTGACAATAATATTCTAATACTGATTTACAACACTATCTAAGAGCATGCAGCAACAATCGGCATGATTAGAGAAGTTTAAGCAGAATAAAGAATCAAAGCATGCAGTTTTGCAATATTTGCAATTCAGCAGATCAACAGCCTGAATGAATCATCACTGTCCTAATTTTATCACATCTTTTGAAAAGAGGTAATTCTTAATGCATCAAATCATAAGACTAAGCTTGATACTTGCATGTCTCGCCCATCTGAAAGAGAGTGTCTCAATTTGTTACGGCTCCAGTTGACGTAAGAGAACTGGTTTGACGCAGAGGGTCTTTGATAAATGAAAAGACTGCAGCCTGGTGAAGCTTAAAGGTCTGTGAGGCATCATCATCATCGTCTACACGTCAGAAATTCTCATTCTCCACTTGTGTTTTTAAGACAGTGATCTGCAGCGACTGCAGATCGAAACAAGATGAGATGAAAGCATTTATATCTCTTTCAAACTCTGAAAAGGCTAAAAAGCTCTTAACCTTTGATAAGAATTTCAACTGGAAGAAACTAGAGTTTACCACTGCATTTATCTGCTCATCATATTTCAAAGCAGAATAAGATACATCCCCTGAGGGTTTAACATGGCCAAGCTACCCAACATTTGATTGATTTTACCTGCTGTAGCTACAGGTCAAAACACAGTTGCATTAGTGTTACTCTCATTAAAATTGAAATCAAAAGTTTAAAGGTGAAGTTCACTTCCAGAAGAAAAAATTAGAGATAATTTACTCACCTCCATGAGTTGTCCTCCGAGATGTTCATGTCTTTCTTTCTTCAGTCATAAAGAACATTTTTTTTAGGAATTCTCTACATATAGTGGACTTCTATTATAGTGCCTATGAGTTTGAACTTCTGAAAATGCGGTTTTGTCTAGCTCTGCCATGCACATGCGTACTCTGTGCAGTCCCGTTCAAGACAGTTAGGGTATGTTGAAAAACTCCAACTCCTCTAACTTCACAATTGTCCTACATCGCTGTTTTACCTTGTTTGTGAAGGGAGTTTGATCTTCTTTGCACGTTCACTTTGTAAACACTGGATCGGTACTTCTGCAGCGATGAATGTCATGAACCAGAATACACAGAGTTCACGCAGAGCTAGACAAGACAAGCCGTATATTAAAAACCATTAAACAATTATTTTAGAAAATAACCAATCATTTCACTAGATAAGACTCTTCTTCCTTGCTTGTGATTGTTTAGAGCCCTTTTTGAAGCTACAATTTATCTGCATTTTGGAAGTTCAATCTCGGGGGCACAATAGAACTCTATTATATGGAGAGAAATCCAGATTTTCTTTCCTCAAAAAACAATTTCCTTACAACTGAAGAAAAAATGACATGAACATCTTGGATGACAAGGGGGTGAGTAAATGATCTGTAAAATTTTGTCACTGGAAGTGAACATATCCTTTAAGGGCATTCTAGCTTACATATCCTACAGACAAGCAGTTAGAGAGCTGAGAAATCACAATACTCAATACTCTGTGATAAAAATGAAACAATACTCTGTGTTTGTTAAAAATAAGTATGGAAGGGACTAAAATTGGAGCAAGAATAGAGCTTTGAGGGATGCTACAGTTCAAAACCGATTTAGTGAATTTCAATGAAAACCTGGTCCAAATTGCTCAGGGACTGGGCCTGAGTTTCACCTTCCAGTGGGACAATGATCCTAAGCAAGCCAAGACAATCTAAGAGTGGCATAGGGATGACTCTGTTATTATGAATATTGAGTGGCCCAGCCAGAGCCCCGATTTGAGAAACTCTGGAGAGACCTGAATATGTCTGTCCACTGACAGTCCCTATCCAACCTGACAGAGCTTGAAAGGACATGCAGAGAAAAATGGCCCAAAATCCCCATAGATGTTCAAAGCTTGCTGAATTATATCCAAAGGACTTGAGGCTCTAATCACCACCAGAGCTGAGTTATGGTTAGAATACTTATACAATGTAGTTGCTGTCATAATTCCTGTCTGTGGTCTTCCGTTGTTTTACCACCAGAGGTCGCCTTCCGATTATAATGACTCTCACATCACACACTGTTACACGTCACCCTGGACTAAACTTCCCATGTTCCATTGCACTGATTATGCACTCACCTGCAGCCAATCACAAGGCCTTAAACATCATTCAGGGCAGAGAATTTGCGTTTATCTCTCAGTCAGTGATAGCAACTTTACAGAGCCAGTTCCCAGTCCTATTTTTTTAAATTGGGAATGAATAAATAAGAAATGAATAGAAAAATACTGTATGGTGTTTAATGCTGTTAAAGAGAGAACATCATCAGCATTGACTTGTGTTTTTGACAAGTCTCTGTCTTCAAATCAAAGTCAAGTCTCAAGCCAGTTTTTCACCAGTCCAAGTCAAAACTATAAACTTAAGTGGACTTGATTTCAAGTGTTGCTACTTTCAGCTTTGTCTTTTTGTTTTTATGGCGTAGCCTGACAAAAGTAAACTAAAGTATTGGTCTGTAGGTGTTTAAAGCACATTTAATCTGTACCAATCAAGAGGGCTGGGAGCCTAAAAGTGTTTTTAGACTTCAGTGCTCATGCCCTCAAAAAACAGGCATGTTCATTCACCACCACTGGCTCCAGATTAGCACCGCCAGAGTCTCATCTGCAAACCGTGGGTGTCTGTAAGCAGAGAAGGACGTTGATGTGTCCCAGGGCACACACGACTCAAGCCAAATCACACAGACCGATGCACACAGACAACAGCGCGACTGCGTGCCACAGCATCAGGTCACTCTAAGAATAGCTCTACTCCCAAAATGGAAGCGTGTATCTACACTTACGCGTTTCGCAATCTTTTTAAAGCGACTCCCATGATGCATTAGGATGGCTGCAAACTGCTGACTGCCTCCACGAGCCAATCACCGCTCTCTCTCTGATCTCTCCTGTTATTTTTGTCATAGTCTTTTTCTCACTCCTTCGTTCTGCTGTACATTATCTCGCTCCACCCTGCAATGTTTTCGGTACATCTTAAGCTAAACGCTGCTAAATGGGATCTCACTTGCTGTCGTGAGATATGACTCTGTATCGCCACAGCTGTGATACAGCCCTAGGCCCGAGGCCCCACGGCAATGCATTGATCTCTATGAAGTAAAGCATTAGATATACCCCAAATTAATTATATCTAATGTTTGCTGTATTAATAAATATACCACATATCTCAACTGAACAAATATATTCTCGCCTAAAGCTCTTAAAACTACATTCTGTGTCACACTAACAGTATTTAAAAATATAGTGGGTCTTCTCCTTTGTCATTGCTAAGAAATGCTGGCACCAAGGTACCAATTGCTAAACCACTTGTTTAAAAAAAAATCTGGGCATCGCTAGCCTAGATATACATAGGTCAAGCCACTAGATTTGTAAGCTATTCAATCAGGCGACCAGGTGCAAATAGCTTAGTGCATTATAAAAGACCTGCCCGCAACAGTTATTGGTCAATTATGCAGATAATTAAAATATATATTGGTCAACAACTACTTTTGATGCATATTCTGGTATACAAACTATCTGTTACTGTTGCTTTAATGACAAATGGTATCAAACCAAAAATATTCTGGCCGTTCTGCTCTACAAAGTCTACAATAATTTTGAGAAATTTAAGAGAAAAACCCATGGCAGTTTTTAACTTGAAAGTAAAGCTGAAACTGTACCTGACACAGTCCTGACAACCTCTGTGGTATTTCTCAAGCCAACAAAGGAGAATTGGTAAAGACGCCAGGAGCGGATGTCTCCAACCTCCACCGAGCTGCGCTTCCACTTGTATACAATCTCCTCCTTGGGGTAGCCATCTGCAGAAACAAACAACTGGAGTTGGTCCAAAAAGCAACAAATAGCTACATAGTGAGTATTGGAAAGAAAACAAAACAAACAAAAAAACGTCTCTGCATTTATGTCTAATTAACCTGACATTGTATATCATGAATATTGTTGGCTCTTAGACAAACTGTTTTTAGTACCCTTCTGTTAGCCGCTTTTGGATAAGATTTTCTATGTTCATAAATGTACATGTAAATGTCATTCACTTTTTACTGAAATACTAATCAATAAATAATTACATGCTTTTTAATTGATTATATAAGATTTGCACATTTAGATCATGAAATATTTAATGATTCTTCTATGTGAATTATGCAAATAAGATGAAGAGTATCAGTGAACAGCAACTTCAAAGGGAAACTCTGAGGTTTCATGTCTGGGTTTTGAGGTCCATTCTGGGATTTTTTTGATGCCTTGATGGCACTAAACTCTAAAATGGCTTGCCTCTATCTGACTTTCATCTATTTGTAAAACATATTTCTATGTTAGAAGGATCTTGAAAAGATCTGTTCACCACTATACACCATCATTTCCTTAACCTTTGGCCACCCAAGATATACAGTACATGACTTTTTGTCCTCAGTAGAACAGTAAAGAAGATTTTTAGCTGAAACTGTGGTCCTTGTTGATATATAAAATGCAAGTCAATGGCTATTGTCAGTTTGAAAGTAAAAAAAGCATATCAGGCAACATAAAAAGAACACCTGTGGCTCCTGATGATATATCGAGGTCTCATGAAGTGAAATGAATGGTCTGTGCAAGAAACTGAACATTATTTACAAAACTATTACCTGTAATTCACAGCTTCAGGCAAACTGGGAAATTTGACTATTTTCCATGAACTGCTTCTTTCAGAAAGTTTGATTCTATGAGCTTGTTGAATTTACAAGTTCATTACGTAATCACATTAAAAAATGTAATATAAAATTTAATTATATTATTAACACACCCAGTAATGTTGTAAAACATTGTAGATGTTTTTCATGCCTAAAACTGTGAAGTAAATAAACTAGCCTTCATCAGCTCACCTTTTACATAAACCATAAGAAATCATAAAAACTTTCATTTGGCCCATTTATTTAATTGTTTGGTTCACAAATGCACATAATAGTGAGTCGAGCTGTTTCTTCAATTCGGAGACTGTTAAAGGAACTGGAGCCCTGCATGATTCATTCATCACAGGATCAGATACGCCACTATTTTGTCTCATTTTGAGTTGGAGTGACTGTCAGGCGTCTGAAAGTGTGAATTTTGATCGAGTAACTTGTAGATCTGTGCTGACTTGAGCTGCAAACCATTTTAGACGTTTAGATTACAGGTAATAATGTTTAGTTTCTTGCACAGACTGATCATTTTGCTTTATAAGACCTCAATATATCATCAAGTGCTACATGTATTAATTTCGCCTTGTCTTATATGCTTTTTTGACTCTCAAAGTGATGGTAGCTGTTGACTTGCAGTTTATGACTCACCAAAAACCTTTGGGTTCAGCTAAATCTTTTTTACCGTTCTACCGAGAAAAAAAAAATCTCTTTGATCTTAAATGGCCTGAGCGTGAGTAAATTAACAGCAAATTTTCATTTTTGGCTGAACTATGCCTTTAACCCCTCTAGCAACTGAAAAGGGCTGAAAATATTGTTGATGCCTGCACAGTTCCTTTGATGTCACCCCATCAGCATTGATTATGGAAACACCCTCAATGTGTGTTGACTAACTGAAGAAAATATTTAATCATGTCAGTTCATTGGCAGATCGTGCTAGTGCCAACCTCCAAGGTGCTGGGACACCAGTGTCTCAAAAGTGCCTTCTTTTTTGTTTCAGGGACTTTATCTTCCCTTAGTGTAAAACACAATGCTATTTCGTTAGCATGTGTTTGTGTGTTCGGACACTCACTTTAAGTACTTTGACTTTCACCATGTGGAAGCCATGCTCAATGGCTGGTCCAGCTGATACACTGTGATTGTATTAAAATGAAGTGCTTTGCTGAAGACCTGTCTTCTTTTTAGAAAAATGGATGGTCAGTGCCTTTTTTTGTAAAAGCGCAGTATGATCCAGGGTTCTGGGGCTCTGATGTTAAGCTTCAGGCTATAGAGAGTGAGCAAATGGATTTTTCTTTTTCTCTTTCGCACTCAAAAGTGTGAAGTTGAACTGCAAGCTTGTAATGTAATTCCTTTTGGTTTATATATATATTGGTCTACTGTCGCTTTAAACTCCGAGGAGACCAGGAGGCATGGCCATCACTCACTTTAGGCTACAAAAAAAATCGTCTCATGGTTGCTCCTTCACTGATTCTACACTGTCAGTGCTGCATTTCGCATGACAACAATTCAACTGTGCAACAACACTGTCAGAGCTCAGGAGTTGTGCTTTAGTTTACATGACGAAACATTCCAACAAGATGTGCCCCTATGGTGTTTTCTGGGGCCCTTATATTGAATCAGGCTGTGCATTTCCCACTTTGTGACAGGCTAAATTGAAGAACTGTGTCAGACCTCTGAAGCACATCTGCCCGTTTTAACGATGCCCTCGAAGCATGGCAGGAAATGTATTCCCTGTATTCCCTGTTGGAGAAAAGAGCTTTTCCTCAAGAAGGAAATGAATTTCCTGACATTCAAAAGTGTCATGTGGGCATCAGGATGGACAGCATATCTGTCTATCGGACGCTTTCAAACTGGTACTAGAATGTGATTGTTCTGGCTCAATCAATATATATTTTTTAAATAAATTAAATATTATGCACATCAGAGTAAACAAAACAATAATGTGCGTCACATGAAGATGGCTTTCTGCTTTGCACAAAAAATCTCTTTGAAGGAGACAGCTGATGGTGAGGCATTTAGTTTCTGCTTTCATTATACTCGCTCTGCACAATTACACCACAAAGGTGTGCAGGTTAAGGCAAGCTCACACTACACAACTTTTGGCTGGATTTTGCCATCGCAGTCCTTGTGAATCCCCAGATCCTGAGCAAATTGGTGCTTGTTGGTGTCACCGATCTTTATTACAGTGCCTATAGAATATCATCATACCCTGTAAAAACCATTACCTTTTGTCCCATTACACCCTGGAAAATAAAACAAATTAATCAGTGAAATGCCTGGTTTGGTAAAGTACTACATCTTCCAGATTAAACACCGGTCTAACCACCCCACCAGACTTCAATAGCAGTGGTGTTGATTACTTCAGAATAAAACCAGCTGTTTATTGAAGATTCCACTGTTAGTAGTGCATGGCATGGCAAACAAATTCACCATGGATGGGAAAGTGCTTTCAAAAGACCTCTGGGATACAGTGGTAGAAAGGTGCAAGTTAGGAGAAGGCTACAAAAACATTTCAAAGGCTTTAGCTATCCCTTGGAGTACTGTTCAGAGCATTAATAACAAGTGGAAAGCATATAACACCACCAGCACATCGCCTAGATCAGGCTGTCTGTCCAAAGTGGACATTAATAAGAGAAGTTACCAGGAGGCCAAAGGCAACTTTAAAGAACTTACAAGGCTTAATGGCTGGGTCTGGTCAGGCTGTGCATGTGACAACTATCTCCCAAGCGTTACACAAAGCTGGCCTGTATGGCAGGGTGGCACGAAGAAGCCTTTCTCGTTTGTGTTATGCAAAAACACATTTGAAAGAGTCTGATACCTTCTGGAAAAAGTTGCTATGGTCTGATGAGGCCAAAATGGACCTTTTTGGACTTAACTCCAAGCACTATGTTTGGTGAAAAGCAAACAACACACCACCTAAAACACACCACACCTACTGTGAATCATGTTGGTGGCAGCAATATGTTGTGGGAGTGTTTCTCTTCAGGTGGGACTGGGCGATTGGTCAGGATTGAAGGGGAAATGGATGCTGCCAAGTACATCCAAATTCTTGAGGAAAACCTGCGTCCCTCTGGTAGACAGCTGAAGATTGGCAGGACATTCATCTTCCAAAACCACAATGACCCTATACATACTGCCTAAACAATAACAAAATGGCTTAAGGATAAGAAGGTGAACGTCTTTGAGTGGCCAAGTCAGAGCCCTGATTTAAATTCAATCAATATCTGTGGATGGATTTGAAGGGAGCAGTCCATTGCTGCTTACCACAGAATTTGACTGAACTTTAACAATTCTGCAAGGAAGAATGTGCAAATAGTCCCAAAGTGTGCAAAGCTAGTACAGAGATATTCAAAAAGACAGATGGCTCTATGAAGTATTCAATCAAGGGGTTGATGACTTTTCCAAACCTGTTATCCAGTTTTTACATTTTTATTAATTTACAGAACTGTTGTGTTTTTTTTTATTTCATTGGTATGATGTTGTAAGACCAATACTGTAAATAAAGCTGGAAAAGTTATTTGGAATGGGGTTTGATTTCAGGCTATTTGATATTTTCACCACACAAGCTTGCAGTGCACCAAAAAATCTTATAATCATCAAAACCATCACCAGGAATGCATTTACATCCTCATGTGGATTTTAACAAGGCATTCTTCTTTGGAGGCAGAACAAGTTTCTGTTGCAGGGTGTGCATATCTCTATTATCTCGAGCCACAGGTTAAGGCTGGGAGAATGGCGGTTGCATCCTCAGTCCATGGATCTGATTTGGCAGAGGTTAGACTGGGCAGAAGTGGATCGGGTTCTCGGTTTCTCCTCTATCGCCTCTGAGGATAGATGCTCTGGTTAATGTAGAGACGATGACCCTCATGTATGCCTTCCCAACCAATAAGTCTGCTTCTGGCAGTTCTTCCAAGAATGTGGGAAGTCAGACAATATCTTATGGGGCTCTCTGATTACATCTGGTTATTCAGCAAAGATTACAGGACTATTCTGAATGCTTTGTTTTTAAGTGGCAGCTATTTGTGTCATTGTGCAGACAGCACAATCTTAATCCAGTTCAATGCCATGTTAGTTTAGTGATACCATTCACCATTACCATTAGTGTTTTTCTGTGGGTGCAAGCCCAGCTATACTTAAGGCATGTTGCAGCAATTACTGCTGAGCATGCACCAATTGGTGGTGTTTTCTTTGGAAGGCATTCACTTATTCCCAGTTTAATAAGTAGGATGAGTAGGCTGAGACCTTTCCATGCTGATTGTGCTCTTTTTCTCTTTCTTTAATGTTCCATTTGAGCTGTTGGAGTCAGCTTTAGAGAAAAAAAAAGAGTTTTGTCATTGGCCTTGACATCTCTTAAGACAGCTGTTTGTTTGTTTTGGTTGGTGTGACAAGGCTGTTACTCATTGGACTGGGTGTCAAATGCAAATGGATTTTGAGACATGGGTTATCTCCGCCTCTTGGTATTCAAGCTCTTCTCTCAAGCCTTATCTAAGGGTGCATCTTTGGAGGATATTTGTGTGGTGGCAGGTTGGGCACTCTTTTACTTTTATCTCATTTTATTATCTGGATGTTGACTTTGTTCAAGACCTCAAAGGCCTTGAGTTCCTGCCTCATCCTTCCTGTATCAACAATCCATTTTAGAAAAGTGACGTGATGTGCAGGCCAAGTAGTGAACACACACACATGCTAGTGAAGTGGGCAGCCATTTTTTGCTGCAGCACCCAGGAAGCAAACAGGGGTAAAATGTCTTCCTCAAGGGCAACTCAGTCATGAGTACTGAAAGTGGAAGAGCGTGCTGTTTATTCACTTCCCTCACCGATTTCCTGTCAGTACTGCAAATCAAACCTGTGTCCTACAGGTTATCAATTACCTGATCCACTGAGTCTGACTCAGTGTAAGAGTCAGTCATCTATATTTATAAATAACCTATTAACAAAATCTTAAAATCAATTCTATACTGAACTGGCAACCAGTGAAGTGCGGACCAGACTGGAATAATGTTTTACTCCCATAATTTCTTGAAGCTAGTCAGTTGGAAATGAGATAAATATTTCTAACAAATTCCATAATAAAGGCTACAGTAAACCAGGCAATGCATACCCTTACCAAAAAGAAGTAAACTTCAAGTTTATTTTATTAAATATACTTAAGTAAAGTTAAAGTATATTTTTAAGTATACTTTTTGTAGCAAGTATACAAATATCAGTGTACTAGTAGTATACTTTTAAGTGTACTATTTCAATATTCTTTGGGACTAAATTGGTATACTTTTAAGTATGCTTTAAGTATAACAGAAGTAAACTTTTAGGTATACTGACTTTTTATGCATTTTTAGTACACTTTAAAGTATAGTCTCAGTAAACTACTAGTTTAGTAGTTTTATACTGCAAGTATACTCGTAAGTTTTCTTTAAGTGAACTTTAGATCATACATTAAGTATACTACTATGTCCCTATTAATTATTATTAAGTAATAATTTGTATATATTTTGTTAATTAAAAATATGAAAAGCTTGTATTCTTTTTATATAAACACCTGAATGTGGGTAAGTTTCATAAATAAAAAATAAATAAACATTTTGAACAAAAAGATAAAAACTGAACGATTGCTCCAAAATGATCAAAAAGGTTTTAATTTCAAAATCATTTTAGCTGTTATAATAATATAAATAATCGTTTAAAAAAAAAAAATGAAATTTCAAGTTATCCTTTTGAGGTACAGGTAACACTGTGAATTGGCATGATTGTATATGCACTTCAGACAGTTGTCTTTTTGTCATTTTTTTTGTATTGGAAACTTCACCTCTATACACAGCAGTGGTGATTGTGATGAATTTTGATTTATTTGGGATTTGCCACTACATGAAGTTTGAAAACCTCTCTAAAAGGTTTCTAAAATGGCATCAACAACTTCAAGTGTAAAGGCGGAGACCAGGGAAGCGACATTGCTTGCACAAGTAGAAGCTCTTGAAGAAAAGCATGACTTAGAAATGCAAGACATGAAACTTAAAGCTCCAAAGGAACAAGAAATAAACTAAAAGTGCTGTATCAAACGTAGATTTGAAAGTTTTTGAAAGTTTGCAATTTGACGTTTGAAGTATAAACTGAAGTGCAAAAACACCAAACAATGGAATGAATGGCTGTCAAAGGGTCACTGTGTGACTAAGTGTTCCCATAAATGACTTCCCAAAACAAATCCCTTCAGCTGTGCTCCCATGAACACTTATTGCTGATCCTTTAACATTTGTACCACACGTTTTCAGTATTTAGGATTTCAGATCTATAAATCATTACACAAAGAACTACTAAATTAATGAACCAATAAAACAGACCTTCAGTGCTGCAACAATCTTACACTATTAGCAGGCAAGACTGAATAAGTTTAAATTAACATCCATTAAAAGTTATTTGATGTTATTATATCTTTGTAAAAAACCACAATGTGTACAGACACTGCCAAATATGTTTTTTGCTCTTTTTACAATCGGGCAGCAACATCCAGAAAATATATGCAAGGTGTAATTTCCCTTGTGTATCATAAAAGCTAACTCATGTATGTAATGCTCACTATGCCTCTCTGAGTACACCAACAACCAGGCTGTACTTTCTTTGCTAAGAATTTGTGAACCATTTTGTCAGCATTTAGGATTAAATAAGCAGGGTACTTTTATGCCTATTTGTGGTAACTATTTATTTGTGTCACCCACTTTAGATTAAACTTTTGCACGGTTAAGGATGAAAGGCTTAGTGTCATTTCATGATCTGTTTTCTAATAACACGTTTGTGACATTTAAAGACTTAAGCAGGTTTAAATCTAACCTATTCTGATATTTTTAATTATGTGACTTTGCCAGAGCACAATTGGCATCCTTTCCTCATCAAAAAAAAAACAAACAAAAAAATACATGTAGCCAACACATGACTTGTCTCTAGTATCAGGGAAACCTGCAGAAGGAGCTCAGATAAGAAATTGCTAAAGATCTGCAGATCGGTGCTAATATAACCTTTACCTGTATTTGTACTTATTTGAATCTGATACTTTATAGAATGATCATTTAATGCAGATTTATTTCTGTACATTCTATTTAGTTTTAAATTTTTATCTATTTTCAAATAAAAATTTTAAATATCAAAGAAGAGTTATTGAAAGAATTGTGATGCCATTTTAATGCAAAAACTCAATTTTAAAAATGGATAAAGTAAGAAAACAGGGTTGATGTATTAACTTGGGACAAAATAAATATTTTTAATAATGCAGTCAGTCGATTAAAATTTTTAATCAAAATTTTAATCTAATTAATGATGATGTTTCGATTAATTAATAAAATGAATTGCAAAAATTTGACTGAAAATACCCACAAAAGATTTTTTAAAGCTATTTTTGTGTTAAATGAGAAAGTATGAAAGTAGAAAGTAAAATAAATGTTTTAAACATTTAGGCTGCAACAGCCTATTGTAAACTATGGAACATAAAAGAAGATCATCTGAGAAACATCTCAGTATTTTGAGTCTGATTTGAGGTGGTTCAAAGAATTCACTACAGCAAAATTGAAGAAATGTACCAGAGGATGACTGTTGTGTTAGATGCTCTCAGTATCTTGTCAAAGGCCCTTAATATTATTCCCCTTTATTGCAGTCTTTGGAGTGTCTCCTATTGATGCCCTGCACAATAAGCACCAAGCTGATGTTATCGCTCTTGCTTCATTAGTAGCCAGAAGATACTGCTTTATTAGAATTCGTCATCAGAAGTCCCTCTCATTATACTTCTTGGTTAAATTACCTTTCTATGTAGGAAAAAGAATAAGCACTTGTTTTCCATAAAATCCTGTGTTTGTATATTCCAGGCTGTTTTTATTAATTTTGAGTAGTTTTTGCATAAATGAAACGAGCCAAGATACTGTTGCAGAAAACAGAATCCAAATGACTTATGCCTTATCACCTGGCATATGACAAAATGGCATCAGACACTAATATAATTATTGGTATAGTCATTGTTCTTGGTGTAAAAAGGCCTTAATATCAACAAATAGTTTCATGAACAGGGCTGTTTCATGAACTGATAATTAAGTAAAACAAACATATATGTATGTAGTTATTACTGAGGAGCTAGCACTAGAACTGCTTAATGCATTGCCTCAGAGTCTCAGAGTTCAGTATCTTTACATGTAATCATGTAAATCCTGTAACTGTGAACCTCTGATTGAGCTCAGCAGCATGAAATGAAAATCACTACTGCCTATATGGAAAAGGCCATAAGGGGTAAAGTTATCACAAAGCATCAAGTACATAGATGACATTAATGTAATGTCAGACGCGAAATTGCTAGCATCAAAATCAGCATTTAAAAGCAGATGGTGATTAATTGCATGTAATTTGATGGCAACACATATTTGAAGTTGTGAAGTGGAAAAGCAGTCAAGGATAACTATAGATTATGGTTTTGGTGACATGTTGAGACTTTGAAAGGAAATTCATGGCTTAAAGCAGAGGATTCAAGCATGATCCAGAAGTCTGCAAATAAAAGTATTGATGAAGCGTTAAATACTTCAAACTGCTCTTTGTGAAATTGAGGCAATACTAAGCAATAGACTTTTAACGGTATTGTCTAATCAGCCCAATAACAAATAAAACCTTAACAAATAACAAAATGACAATAGTAAAAGGACATTATTAAAGTACACAAGATATAGATGGAGAATACCTCCTTTTAGTGCAAGTACACCAAAAATGATCTCAGCCATAATGACACTGTCCTAATAACAGATGATACAGCACCACGGCCAATTGGCAGAGTCATTCAACCTTTGCAGGTTTCTAGAGGTCAAGAAAGAAGTGCCATTATTAAGAGTAAAATGTGCATAATGGAGTGTTGAGTGTTAGCCTATTTGAATGCTAAAGATTAATGCATGAAAAATAGATCTTATGAATCGATTAAATGAAGTTTTAGGTGATCCTAAAAAGATGGATATCGAAGAAAAAAAAACAAATATAAACTTTTTGACTTTGATATATGATATGAGAATGTATGTGCTTTATAATTATCTTTTATATGATAAAACAATAAAACTTTACTCGTGTTATTCTGTCTACGTGTAACTAATAAAATATTAAAAATATGTGTTTTGTGTATAAGTTTGTAATTGTTTTAATGTAATTGTTTCTGCAGCCAGTTTTAGTTTTTTTAAATGTATGTTCTTTAATTTATTTGGATGTTCACCTGTATCCACCCCTTATTAACTTTATACAACAGTTCAGTAAATGAAGAAGTTATTGTGTTACATTTTAGAATCAACATTGTCAGTATTATCTTTTTTTCTCAATTTTGCCAGTGAAAAAATACTTCCAAACAAAGCTTCAGCAAACCTTATGCCTTTCTGAACAACATACAGCAGTGAATCTGACTGAATCAGATTTGTGAGTAAATCAAATGAACCACTGATTCAGTGATTTATTTTTAAAGACAGTCACTTACTTTGTTTCTTAATGAATCGGTCATTTGAATGAATCATCTGAACGAATGACTAAATGACTCATTAAGACAGTGACTTGATATATAATACAGTATGATGATCAATATAATATAATATAACATTTGCATCTTTTGTTGCATCTGCCCTGTGCATTAGCTTTTTTTTCTGTGTGGCTGCATAAGAAGTGCATGGCCACGCATGCATGTAGCTTAGAGGAAACAGCAGGGGAGTTACTGCATCAGCCATAGCCTCTTTCCCTCACTCACCTCTCACTCTCTCTCCCCGCCATTATACTGACCTTCCCGATGTTGCAGGGTGATTGTAAAGCAACGGCCAATGCCCCATTAAAAGAGTGGAAACTGCCAGGCAGTACTAAATACCGGTGTGTGCAGCGGGGAGCAATGGGTAATAGCCGCAAGGTGAGGGCGTGCACAGGGATGTGATGTACTAAACCTAAGTGACCACCATGATTCAACTCAGGGTCAAACCCTCACTTCAGGCACCTGCTAATTTGGTGGATGAACTGACTGGTGTTTTTGAAATTATTAGGGAACATGTGTGCGAATGCTTCTCAGGGGACAGAAACAGAGAGGGCTGGGAAAGATGTGCAAGGGGTGGAGTCTTAGCAATGGGGGCGGAGCTAATCCTCAGATTTCTCTTGGAGCAATCTCCTGATAAAATGTTAAATAGACTTGTCTGAACAGGTTCAAGTAAAAGATACACAAGCCCTTCAGCCTGGCCGACTGCTTAGGTATCCCTGTTTTGCAAATATTAATGAACTCACAAAACCCAAGGCATGAATACAAAAGACAATACAGCCCAGTTGTTAGTACCACAGAGCTTTCAGGAAGTGTCATTCATGGCAGGTCAACATAATCCTATGATGTGACACTGGACTGATTTTATGGCCAGGCATTTGCAGTCACGTTCACAGATGATTTGCAATATGCCGCAAACACAAAAAAGCGCCATTACCCCAAAAGTGCTATTGTGTCCTCTCCCTTTGAACGAGGTCCCATTCAAGTACATTTGTATGGACCCCATCAAACCATTAGAGTGGTCAGTACAGGGACATCACTTTGCACTTGTTTTGGTAGACTATGCAACTCAAAACCCAGAGGCAGTAGTGCTCCGTACCAGTTTAGTGATAAATGTAGTGAAGGCTACATGTGTGAATATCTCTCTCTCTATATATACAAACACATTGAGCCTCATTTATGAAACGAATGAATGACAGAAAATTGGGCGTATGGTCGTTTCTATAATATATCAATATGGACATCAATATCTAAGTTTGTCTGAATTTGTGTACAGCACAGAGAATTTCGGAGAATTGTATGATGACAGCATTTTTATTTACCGCCGACAAACTAAGCTTTTTTATTCTTTTAGGGCGTTAGATTTATATGTGCAAATAGCACCATAAACAACAGACCAAGAGGATTCACACTTTGTTGCATCACCCACCTGCTGTAAAACAGAAATTATAAAAGGATTAAAATAAATAGGGCTAGTATACACAAAATATATTTAAATAATTAACAGATTAACAAAAGATGAAAAAAAATCCCTCTGCTTCAGGTATAGGCCATTTACGTTTATGTGACACTCTTAATGCATTTGATTTTTCTTTATCTTTTATATCTTTACTTTATTAAAGTTAACTGATCACTCAGACGCCTCACGCGTACACACACAACATTTTTAGCATTGCTAACTTGACATTTCAGCCATTCATCAAACTAAAATACAGTCAACCAAACATAAAAGTTACACTGCTCAATTTAAAAGGTCCGCTGTAAAATCAGTGTGCAGCGCCAGATTTTTGCCTAATTTGCGTTTTACTTTATAGTTTCATAAAAAATAAAATTCATTCTTGATCTGTTATACCGTTAAATTTAAAGGGTTTGTTGTGGATTAAGGAGAACTAAATAGGCTATAATGTTAATGTTTTGTCATATTTATTGGTATTTAATGCACATACTGTATAAAATTAATGCCATTGTTTGGAAATGTAACCTAAAGTTAAAGGGTGTTTCTAGAGTAAGATTAATTTCTCTTTCATGACTTTACTTCCTCTTTTTGGCTGCATTTTGTTTATCCGTGTTTTAAACTCTAGGGACAAGGTTTCTAAAGCAGGGTGTTTTTAGGAGCGTGATATTTAAATCATGATTTTTTTCAGCCACCATATCTATCAATTTACGATCATTCATATGATTGGCGGCATACGAATGTTTAATGAATCACACGTGTGTCACGTGTGAGATAGAGGAGGTCTGGGTCCAAGTGCGGGGAATAGAATTTATTAAATAAACACAAATAAACAAACAAATAACAAACCAAAAGGCCAACACGGCACAACACGACTAGAACAAATACAAAATAAACAGAACAGGGAACACGATCAAAAGCCAGGGATCCGGAACACAGAGACAGACTTACGAAGACAGCATACAGGAAAACAATGCAGACTCAACAGGGTAGTGGGAGAGTGGAGATTATAAAGACAATGGTGATTGTGAACAGCTGTGGATGTGATGAGTGCTGATGACAAAGACAGGTGATAACAATTAGGAAGTGCAGTGCAGGGAACAGCGACCTCAGGTGGCTGAGGTAAAACCCCACAGCCCAGATCGTGACAACGTGAACCTGGTTGTAAGTTGATTTGTGCACTTAGATCTGTGCTCATTTCTATACTAGATTGATAAATGAGACCCAATGTATTTGCCCCACCTTCTTCATACTAAATATTTAAGATTATCAATCGAAAGACAACATAACACAAAGGCAACATGATCAAATACATAGCCTTTTGTTCAATTTGATCGCTCATTTAAAAAACCTAATTTCCCCCATAAACTTAAAATATGGTTGTGCTGCCTTTAGCAAGCAATAACTGCAACCAAATGCTGCTGATCAAGGTGCTTTTTGGCCCACTCTTTTTGCAGAACTGCTTTAGTTCAGCCAAACTGGGGGGTTTTCAAGCATAAACAGCCAATTAAATGTCCTACCACTACATCTTAATTGGGTTCAAGTCAGGACTTTGACTAGGCCATTCCAAAAGTTTAATTGTGCATTTTTTTTAGCCATTTAGAGTACTCACTGCCATGCTTTGAATCATTGCCTTGCTGCATAATCCAGTTGCACTTGAGCTGTAATTTACAGACCAAATCTGTAATCTTTAATGTTGTCCTTTTGTGACTTGCTAGATGAATTCTCACTATACTCTGGAAGATCGACCGATTCTGGCAAGGTTTTTACAAAGTTTTTTCTATTTGGAGATAATGGCTCTCACTGTGGTTCTGCGGCGCCCAAGAGTTAGATAGCTTTGTAACCCTTCCCAGACTGATGTATTTTCATCACCTTCTTTGTCATCATTTCTAAATTTTATTGGAACTGGCATAGAGTGTTACCAGGCACTTTAGCCAACTTCATGCTGCTGAAGTTATCTAGTCCAGTTGAATTCCATTATAATTCTCCAGTTTCATTTACTGGAGAATTAGTAACTAGAAGGGGCAAATTAATTTTCACACAGACCCAGCTGACATGCTTCAATAAGTAGCATTATCATTTATAAACTGTATTTTGTGTTTACTTAAGTTTCCATTGTTTTATGTTTGATGTTGCTGAAACAATTAAGTATAGAGTAATACAAAAAGACAGAAGGACAATCAGGACAATAACTTTTTCACAGTACTATACACACACATTTCATGTTTTATGGGTTCATTCCATAGAAGTAATGGTTTTTCTACACTACAAACTGTATTTTCTAGCCCCTTACCCTAACCCTATACACCTAAACGTACTGGTCTGTGTACGTTTTGATCATTTGTTTTTCAATTTGAAATGAAATAAGCAATTAAACAATAAACGTACGCAAGCAACACTATAAGGTGTGCGTCCCTCCTTGCACTCGCTTTATTACGAGTGAGGACACTTACGAGTGAGGACACTCGTAATATGTGTTGCTTGCATGGATGCGCAGCATGCGGCTTCAGCTCTCGAGGGGGCTGATTGTCCGCATTGTCTGCGCATGCCATTGTGAGTGCTTTGTTCTAGGAAGGCTCTCCTCCCCGCAGGAGCCTTCCTTTTTTCCCCGACCTTCACACTGAGGTGTCGAGGTCATGGGGAAATCCTTTTTCAGCGCGTCTCTTCAGCCCGTCAGCCGCCCATTACTCTCACGTGGCGGGGCTGTCAGAGTGCACTTACAGGGAAATGCCTCGGGTTGAACAGACGCTTGCGGGCTATCTGTCCCCTGACTTGGCATCTTCCTTGAAGGCTCCAACCCTTCCATCTAAACCCCTCAGGACTACTTCCGTTCTGGTAGGGAAGGGCTGTGCGGCAGCAGGTCAAGCTGGTGCGTGTCTGCACACCATGGCGGTGTTGCAGGCGTACCAGGCGTACCTGCTGAAACAGTTGGATGAGGGCGATGGAGTTCAGCCTGAAGATCTGGCTGAACTCAGGAGGACCCCCGACCTGTCTCTCCGCGCCACCAAGGAGACCGCTCGCTCCATTGGGCTGTCTATGGCAGCTTTGGTCGCCGCGGAGAGACACCTGTGGTTGACCCTGTCTAATATTAAAGAAAGAGACAGGGTCTTCCTCCTGGACGCCCTGCTTGTGCCCTCCGGTCTGTTCGGCGACACAGTGAGCGCAGTCGTCAACAGACACCAGGAGGCGCAGCGTCAAGCGGGGGCATTTCAGCGGTTCCTCCCTCGCCGTCCTCCAGCTCAGGGGGCCGTTGGGCGTCAGCGGCCCCCTAGCTCCTCGCATCGGGAGACGCAAAAACAGAGCGTCGCCTCCCGTCTCCCCCCTTCGGGCAGGGTGCGGGAGTCCCAGCCAGCTGATTCCCCTAACAGACTTTCTGGCAGCGTGGAAACTTCTGCCAAACGTCTCTCAGTGGGACCTGCGCACTGTAGAAAAAGGTTACCGCATTCAGTTCGGTTTACCTCCACCCCTTTCAGCTGGGTCTTTCCCACAGTGGTGGGTCCCGAGCAGGCTCTGGTCATGGAATAGGAAGTAAAAAATCTCCTGGGGAAGATGGCCATCGAGGTGGTCCCTCCTCACGAGCGAGAGTCCGGTCTACAGTACTTCATTGTTCCAAAGAAGGATGGAGGGCTGAGGCCTATTCTAGACCTACGTGTACTAAACCGCTCGGTCATGCGCCTCAAATTCAAAATGCTGACGGTGAAACAGGTGGTCTCACACATCAGGTCCGAGGACTGTTTTGTGACTATAGATCTCAAAGACGCCTTCTTTCACGTCTCCATCCTTCCTCAACACAGGAAGTTCCTGAGGTTTGCTTTCAGGGGCAAAGCATACCAATATGGGGTTCTTCCCTTTGGCCTTGCACTCTCACCCCGCACTTTCACAAAGTGTGTGGATGCTGCTCTGAGCCTCTTATGGTTCCTTCGTCCCCTTGCTCACAGGCAGGGACATTCCTCAGTATGGCGGCGCGTGCATTCTCGTTCCCAAAGCGTTCGACGCAGCTCGTGTTACCAGGAAGGGAACGTCTCAGGTTACGTATGTAACCCTAGTTCCCTGAAGGGAACGAGACGCTGCATCTCTAAGCCATACTTCGGCATCCCTGCAGTGCTTGCTGTCTCCAGAAGCTGGCGTTGTACTCCACCGCACATGTTCTTATGCTTCCCGGTCAGTGACGTCATGACGCCCGTGACGTCTCACACTCTCGTTGGATAGTTGCACACATGATTCAGGACACAGTCACGCAGGAGGCGTTCCCAAAGCGTTCGACGCAGCGTCTCGTTCCCTTCAGGGAACTAGGGTTGCATACGTAACCTGAGACGTTTTTTTCATTTGTTCAGAACAACGAAAAAAAAAATAGATTTCGGCTTAATTTTTCATGAGCCATTTTCTCGTTTCTGCTTATTTCATTTTAAATTGAAAAACAAATCATCAAATAGTACACGGACCCCAGACCCTCACACAAAACTACAGCCATTTTTACTTGCTTAAAACATTCATTCTGTATAATTTAAAAGCATTTTTCCTTAAATGGACCAAAAATGTCCCCACAAGGACAATTATTTTGGATATTATCATCTTTGTGGGCAATATCCAATATACCTGAACAAACACACACATGCACACACAATTAAACCAATGAAAATAAATGCCTCATTGAATTTGTAGCAATGAATTAATGCATATCAAGACATCAAATGACTGATAGCTTAAAGGAACACTCCACTTTTTTTGGAAATAGGCTCATTCTCCAACTCCCCCTGAGTTAATAAGTTGTTTTTTACCGTTTTGAAATCCATTCAGCCGTTCTCCTGTTCTGGCGATATCACTTTTAGCATAGCTTAGCATAGATCATTGAATCCTATTAGACCAGTAGCATCACGTTCAAAAATGACCAACGAGTTTCGATATTTGTCCTATTTAAAACTTGACTCTTCTGTAGTTATATCGTGTTCTAAGACCATTGGAAATGCAAAGCTGCGAGTTTCTAGGCTGATAAGATTAGGAACTACACTTCCATTCCGGCGTAATAGTCAAGGAAGTTTGCTGCCGTAATAAGGCTGAAGCAGGAGCAGTAATACCACGCAGCACATGTGCAAATGCTAAACTAGCTGGGAACTCATTTCTGATAATACTCCGCCTGCTTCGGCCATATTACGGCAGCAAACTTCCTTGACTATTACGCCGGAATGGAAGTGTAGTTCCTAATCTTATCAGCCTAGAAACTCGCAGCTTTGCATTTCCGCTGGTCTTAGTACACGATATAACTACAGAAGAGTCAAGTTTTAAATAGGACAAATATCGAAACTCGTTGGTCATTTTTGAACGCGATGCTACTGGTCTAATAGGATTCAATGATCTATGCTAAGCTATGCTAAAAGTGATATCACCAGAACAGGAGAACGGCTGAATGGATTTCAAAACGGTAAAAATCAACTTATTACCTCGAGGGGAGTTGGAGAATGAGCCTATTTCCAAAAAAAGTGGAGTGTTCCTTTAAGTTTTTTCCACAAACTCAATGTCAGTCGAAATAAATTGAGAAAGAAGCGTGGAAAGAAGGAGACACAAAGCTCACTGGCTTCTTCCCACTAATAACCATCTACAAGAACAATTTTCAACTCTTATAAAAGAGCACATATTGCTTTGTAGGGAAAGCACTTTGTTTTTTTTTTCATTTCTTCTAAAACAACAGATGATGCTATCCCATTAGACTGTCCCATGGCGCATCTGCTGCTTCATTATTACCATAATAAACCATTTCCCCTACAGCCTCTCCAAAGTCAAAGGACAGGAAGAATTTTATGGCAGCAGTTTCTTCCTGGCACAGCTTTCTCGCATGAGCATGTAAAGACACGTCTCTCCAAGTTAGGCCAAATTGTCACTTTCCTCATTATCTGTCCTTCATATTTTCAAGACGAAAATAGTGAAATGTCTTTATTAGCAACCTAAAAATGGTTTCTATGCCTTTTACCGCATCTATGTGTGGAAGCAGACATGAGCTGTAGAAAACTGGAGAGAAAAAGCAATAAAGAATGGAAGAGATATGGATGATTTGCATGTTGAGCATATGGCCAGACTTACAGCT
Source organism: Garra rufa (assembly GCF_049309525.1). Taxonomy (NCBI): domain Eukaryota; kingdom Metazoa; phylum Chordata; class Actinopteri; order Cypriniformes; family Cyprinidae; genus Garra; species Garra rufa. The sequence continues at coordinate 14,179,107 of NC_133379.1, read as the reverse complement.
TGAGAACTCCAGGGGACATGAATGCTCATCCATTGGAAAGTTATTCAGCTTAAGCTGGCACTCTGCATCAATGGTCAACCTACAGACAGAAATGTCCTTAATTAAATTTCTTTCATAAGCCATTTCATTAACACCCTGCATTTATAATTGTCGGTGCCAGAATATGCTGATGTACACAGAACAATAACAAAATGACTGACAAATCAAAAGCTATTAATAGCAGGCATGCTTCATGATTGTTATAATTGGATGAATTCTTCTTGAAAGCAAGTAATCAGACTAGAGTTGCATAAAGAATCAATTAAACAAGTCAGAATGAACATCAAACTGTGATCAGCTGTGAAGTGTTTTATTAATGGTACCCAACAAAAGCTACCCAGATAGCAAGGTGATGTTCAGTTCTCATCCAAACCATCATTTTGTTTGAGACTGACTTTTAAACGTTTAAAGCATGTTGGATCAGCATTAAAATTCTGATGAAAGAGCACACATAGGTGGAGACAGTGACATGGAACTAGCATTGATTTGTAACCGATAACCACAGGACCATGCAAATATGTATAGTATTTCTGGACAATGCAGGAGGGAATGCAGACAATTACTTTTTTTCTGCAGGTGTACATCTCAGTAGCATAATTGATCTTTCCTATAAATAAATCTTGTTTGTTGAACTTGCATACTTCTCTGGCACAACTTCAAATAATAGTGTATCTCCTCATTATTTCTCTCCTGCTTTGTATTGTTACTGGCTGTAAATAAATACATTCATTTTAAAGGTTATTATAGTGTTTAAAAAAATCTGTAAAACTTTAGATTAGGGAACACATATTCACTATAAGAATTTTCTTTGAATAAACTTCTAATTTGCTGCTTATTGATAGTAAGTAAGGTAGTTGCTGTCATAGTGATTTTAGGTTCATGCATTAATACTTTACTGGTTTACAAACACTAATAAACCACTAGTTTTTCTAATCTAAAGTGTTATTAAATCATACACTTTTTTCTACATATTTTAAGTGCATCTTATTTTAGTAAGATTTATTCACAATGTCTTAAAGTTTCAATAACATTATATTTATAATTTAGTTTGAGTGCATACTGAGTTTAACATGCTGCTTGATTTGATGGGGATGCAAGGGGGTGTCATGCTCCTCGTTGAAAAAAATGACAAAAAACATTGCCTCTGTAAAACCACTATCCAATTTTAATTAATAGCATTGTGTATTATGTAAAACGTATCATGCAAACAAAAAATTCTAATACTCTTTGTATGATAATTTATGAATGGCAAGAGGACAGTGCAAGGACATTTTTGATGTTCTTTAAAAAGAAGAAGCAGAAGGTAAGTTGACAGTGTTCAAAGACATGCCTTTTTGATGTAACATTAGAAATAACAGCTGACATCAAGTGCACTCAATGAGGGATTGTTGTCAAGGGTGCATTTGGTTACTGAAAATTAATGCAGTCAGCAATGTTAGGTAGTGGGGACAATAATTAATTGGTCCCCTGCTGATTTTGCCCACTGAAAAGAAATGATCGGTCTATAATTTTAATGCTAGGCTTATTTGAACAGTGAGAGACAGAATAACAAAAAATCCAGAAAAATGCATTTAAAAAAAGTTATAAATTGATTTGCATTTTAATGAGTGAAATAAGTATTTGATCCCCTATCAATCAGCAAGATTTCTGGCTCCCAGGTGTCTCTTATACAGGTAATGAGCTGAGACTCTCTTTTAAAGGGAGTGCTCCTAATCCCAGCTTGTTACCTGTATAAAAGACACCTGTCCACAGAAGCAATCAATCAATCAGATTCCAAACTCTCCACCATGGCCAAGACCAAAGAGCTGTCCAAGGATGTCAGGGACAATATTGTAGACCTACTGTACACAAGGCTGAAATGGACAACAAGACATCGCCAACCAGCTTAGTGAGAAGGTGACCACAGTTGGTGCGATTATTCGCAAATAGAAGAAACACGAAATAACTGTCAATCTCCCTCAGTCTGGGGCTCCATTCAAGATCTCACCTTGTGGAGTTTCAATGATCATGAGAACGATGAGGAATCAGCCCAGAACTACACGTGAGTATCTTGATAATGATCTCAAGGCAGCTTGGACCATAGTCACCAAGAAAACAATTGGTAACGCACTACGCCGTGAAGGACTGAAATCCTGCAACACCCACAAGGTCCCCCTGCTCAAGAAAGCACATGCACAGGCCCAAATGAACATCTCAATGATTCAGAGGAGAACTGGGTGAAAGTGTTGTGGTCAGATGAGACCAAAATCCAGCTCTTTGGCATCAACTGTGTTTGGAGGAGGAGGAATGCCGCCTGTGACCCCAGGAACACCATCCCCACCGTCAAACATGGAGGAGGAAGCAGTATGCTTTGGGGGGCTATGCTTTCTGCTAAGGGGACAGGACAACCGCACTGCATCAAAGGGACGATGAATGGGGCCATGCACCATCAAATCTTGGGTGAGAACCTTGCTCCCTCAGCCAGAGCATTGAAAATAGGTCATGGATGGCATGGCGATGACCCAAAACACACAGCTAAGGCAACAAATGAGTGGCTCAAGAATAAGCACATTAAGGTCCTGGAGTGGTCTAGCCAGTCTCCAGACGTTAATCCCAAAGAAAATTTGTGGAGGGAGCTAAAGGTTTGAGTTATCAAACATCAGCTTCCAAACCTTAATGATTGGAGAGGATCTGCAAATAGGAGTGGGACAAAATCCCTCCTGAGATGTGTGCAAACCTGGTGACCAACTGCAAGAAACGTCTGACCTCTGTGATTGCCAACAAGGGTTTTGCCACCAAGTACTAAGTCATGTTTTCTGAAGGGTTCAAATACTTATTTCACTCATTAAAATGCAAATCAATTTATAACTTTTTTGATAATGTGTTTTTCTGGATTTTTTCTCTCTCACGGTTCAAGTAAACCTACCATTAAAATGATAAACTGATAATTTCTTTGTCAGTGGGCAAATGTACAAAATCAGCAAGGGATCAAATAATTATTTTCCTCACTGTAAATGTGTCAGGTTTAGTCTGTAAATTGTTGAGCTGTTTTCTTTTAAACAATGTGCACAGAAACCACCCCGCAGTTAATAGCTCAGCTTCTACACTCAAGGCACTCGAAAGCAGCACTTTAGCTGAGAATCTGCTGATTTTATAAAGTTATTTAGAACAGAATGGAAGCTCAGTGTATATGTGAGGGACTGAGAGATAACAATCCAAACAACAACAAAGAGGCAGAGAGAGAGAGAGAGAGAGAGAGAGAGAGAGAGAGAGAGAGAGAAAGACAGACAGACAATGTGTTACATTTAGAATAACTAAACACTTACTCCCTTCAAAGTCTTTACCATCAGCTGTGAAAGCTTTTGGGCACTGGAAAGTGTGGGGCCATCTGGAACTTACTTTTAGAGTTATTTTTTATTGCAAAATGTGTTTAGAATGACTTCAGAGAATGGCAATAATGATTAGGCTTAATAAACCCTTCAAAATGCCCTCCGAAGGCAGCAGTCAATGGGAATGTGTTTGTGTGAGTGAGAGACTGCATCTGGTGCACAGTCAAACAAGACAGTTACAGTATATACATTACTATGAAGCTTATATATTTTAATCATTACACTATTTTTTTTAAAATCATTGTGTAAGTAAAGCAATACCAAAGAAACATTTGACCACACCCACCCCTTACATTTTTTTAAAATTATTATTTAATTTTAACTCATTTGTATTTTATTTTTTACAACCTACCAATGGTTTAACATACTAGCATTCATAAGTGTGACCGTACAGTATGTATGAAAATTAAATTTACTTGCTTTTTCAGGTCACATTTCATAAAACAAACAAACTGTAGTGTAGCTTTTGTCCCACTTTTACTATATCTTTTATTTCTTTATTTTATATCCAACTTTTGATCTTTAATTGGTTAGGACTTTGATGACAGACTACAAAAATTTTAAACATTGATTTTATTATTAACATTTCATTTCAGTTGCTTTCAGTGTTGTTAAAACAACATATATTTAGAAACACTGTCTAATGTTGATTCAGAGTCCCTACTATCAATTTTTTAACATTGCAGTTTTGTTTCAAAATGATCTGAAATTGAAAAACCATTTTGTAAACTTTAACTCAACATTGACTTAGCATTGTTTCAATGGTTGCTTGCTATCTGGGTACGCTCTGTTTATGTATGAGAAGAGTAATTCCCAATTAAAAAAGGTGCATTTACCTCAAAGTGTAGAGTATACGCCCGTCGTTCCATATCCGAAGCATCCGATTAGGTGTGGTGATCCAATGGGCATCTGCTTTCTTAGAGTTGCGGAAAAACGTGTCAGGGATCCAGATTTTTCCTACCATGTTGCTGTTGAGACGCAGAACCTTCATGGTGCTGTTGAACTTCAACCGCCTGTCATACCACGTCTGAGCGAAGAAGATGTCAATCGTGTACTCCTAAGGAATCGAAAAGGGCAGACCTTTCAGACAAAACCAGTGATTGAGTGCATATCCCTTTGTCCCAGTTAGAGTATTATAAATATTCCACTTTGTTTGGCTTTTTTGGCCATTTTAGATGGCCAAAGACAAAGAAGAGAAAGACGTGGGATAATGAAACGACACAAGCCAGATTCAAACTTACTTTAGTATGTGTGTTATTGGCCATTTTAAACAAGTTTGGCATAAATGATTCAATCCATAAACACTGATTTAATGCAAGTTACAGTGCTACAGTGTATATGCTTCGTACCATTTCATAAATGTATGTTAAGGGACTGTCACAGCCCACAGTCCTTTTCTTATAAGTTAGATGCATACCACACTGAGATAAAAGTAGCCAGCAACACTTGTGTTTATTTGGAGAACAGCCCACATCTCCAATGCATTTCACGTCCATGTTATAGGAAACGAGCACATGAATTAAAAATAGAAATTATTGATTACCAACAAATTTCATTATATTCTATAATCAATTGGGGTATATTTCAAAATGACAAACAATTTCATGCCCACAGAAATGTTACTATACATGTACTCTTTTAATTGAATATCTCCCAGAATAATTGTGGTTTAGCCATTTCTAAAAGCATTTTGGCAGATATTCTAAATGAGAATCTATAGAAGCCTGTTTCCACCACTGAACATAAATAAATTAATTGTAATTAATGGTAATTATCTTTTCTCACAATTCTGACTCACAATTGCGAGTTATAAAGTCACAATTTACTGTGAGAGAAAAAGACAGAGATATACACTTGCATTTGTAAGAAATTAGACCTGGACTTAATTCACAGTTGCGAGTTTATATCTCAAAATTATGAGAAAAGTCAGAACTGTCAAATTAGAATGCACAATTGTGATTTTATATCATGCAATTCTGAGGAAAAAAGTAAGAACTGCAACATGTAAACTTGTGCAATTGCAATTGCAAAAAAAAAAAAAATCTGAATTCTGAGATAAAAAGTTGCAATTTCGTTTTTTAAAAGGGTTCCATGCAAAATGTGTTAGAGGATATTTCTTACCATGTTGATGGCATTAACTGGACCAATACTGTTGACAAACATGTCTGTATGGATCACGGTTGGTTTGACTGTAGAAAAAGAATGTAAAATTAGTTCACTTAGCTCAGAATACATTTAATAAGGTTTATTAAGGTAATCACAATAGAGCAAGTTTGGTTTTAGTCTTTTTTTTTGTTACACTAAAACCAAACAAAGCACTTGATAAAAGCCACATGAGCATTTCATCTGACACTCTTGTTAAAATAAATGACAGTGTACTGCCATTTTATACTGACTTTAATGAATATTCATTAAATGATCTCTATTTGTGTTCCACAGAAAAAAAAAATGGTAAGGACAACGTAAATTATGACAGACTTAGATTTAATGAGATTTTTTGGTGATCTATGCACATGTTCCACTAACACTTGACAGAATGTTGTTAGAAAATGTTTGTTTTCTAATTTAATTTTTTAATCTAAAACAAAAATCTAATGCAATGTAAGTCATTTGTTGGCAGCACCCATACATACATATTTACATGAAGCATGAATACTAAATATTTAGAATGTAACCATTAAAGAAATAGTTCACTCAACAATCACTATCACTTGTTCACCAATGGTTACTGCAAAAATTCACTGCAAAGGATCCACTGGTGAGTAGAGCAAGAGTGCAAACAACTGATAAAAACATCACAGTATTTCATCAAATAATGTCTTGTCATTGTCTTGACGGCACCCATTCACTGCAGAGGATCTACTGCTGAGCAAGTGATGCAATGCAACATTTCATTTTTGGGTGAACTATTTGTCTGCTCTTTTTTTCCAGATATACTGATGGCAAGTTATAGAAGACAAGCCCAGAAAATGACAGTTCCTAAATAAAGAAATAAATAAATAAACTGTCTGCTCACTGCTCACTCACAGCTGTCTCTCACAAAATGGAGCATGATGTTAGACACCGCTTCGTCATGAACAAGCAGTCACCACCATTTAACATCACAGCACAGTTTTCATCTACAGTTTTCACAACAAATTCACAAAAATAAAACTAGCTTTACTCATGGTTGCCTGGTTGGAGTGAGATTTTAATGACATGGGCTGAATCAACCAAAACAAAAAGTAAAATAAATAATTTCTTAAATGATCTTTTATGTCTACAAAGAAGAACCATTTTTGGTTCCACAAAGAACCATTCAGTCAAAGGTTCTTTAAAGAACCATCTCTTTCTTACCGTTTTATAATCTGAAGAACTTTCTTTCTCCAAAAAGAACATTTTTGTGAAACAGAAAGGTTCTTCCGATGTTAAAGGTTCTTTATGGAACCCTTTAGACAAAAAGGTTCTTCTATGGCATCGTGAAGCACCTTTATTTTTAAGAGTGTATGTTGTTTAGGCCATTGCAGCTTAAAGGTTTCTGTGTAATAAAGTCTATGTTGAATCAAATAAAATATTTAATAATATAAGCTATTTTTTGCTTTTCTCACTTTACACGATGTCTTTCATTAGATTAATTGGCACATTGTTTAATGAATTAGATTTACATTTTGAATCTCTTGACAGCCCTAGAAAATACACTTATGATAATAAGGGAATGCACAACATTGATTTTGCATTGCCTAGTTATTTGGCATGAGTTTTAATTGGGCAATGTGAGAGTGTGAGACTGGGTCTACAAGTGTGCGTCTCATGCAAAATTAGAGGATCATGCACCTAGAGGAGTTCAAATTTGACAAATCAGAGACACTTCTTTGTAATCCTTCAAAGAAATGTGCCGGACCTGAGACATAGACACAGACACTGATTTTGGTAGACTGGCAAAAGTAATTTTAAATGTAAATAAAAATGTATATTTTGTAAAATAAACAATACACATACTTGCACACACACACATAGGGATAAAAATATATTAACTGTAGCCATGAATTTTATTCATTAAAATTTGTTCCCCTGTTATGAATCAGGACCATAAATTAACTTTTTTTTGTGGCCATGTTTTACTAATTCATTACCTAGTTTTGATTTGGAAATTAATTAGTACATGTTTATGATTTACAAAAATGAGGGAATGAATTAATACATCTTGAGGAACAAAGTCTTCATTAGTGGACATGACATATAAGGTACAACGGGGCTAAAGGCGCCCAAGGGGAAAATGATATTTGATACTATTTTCCTCTAAGCCACTAGATTGCAGAAAAATGTGGCGAAGCACTTTCGCTTTTCAAGATACACGTGCAACTTTGGCTGATGACACGATTATGAGCAGCAATGCATTCTGTGCTTACTTGATCTAATTTTGGATGTTTTTAAAAAATGTGTAGATTTAAGTAGCACATGAGAAACGCTAAAATTCTTGAATATATCTTGAGACAAAGGTCTTCTTAATGACTTTCAGTTTTGTTTAAGATAATTAAAGCAAGAGTTTTTACAAATTAAAGAATATGTAAAAGTATGGTATTTGGGGTAAAAAGTACCTCTGCTGTTGGGGCTAAAAGGCACAATAATTAACATGATATTTAATAGAAGGCTGACTTTTCTATATGTTGACATGACATTGTCAGATTCAGACGGTAAATATAATAAATTATGTTGGGTGTCCATTTTTAGAGATAATCACCATGTTTAGAATAAAACCATCATATTTTAAGCATGTTATTAATCATATTGGATTGGATTGGATTCAACTTTATTGTCATCACAATCATGTACAAGTACAATCATATCATATCATAATAAAATATAATTTGCTGTTACTACTGTAAATCAATATTAAATTTCTATTGGATCTCCAATGCTTTCAGAATCGTTACACTTTAAAATGATTTTCTTTCTGTATTTTAAAATATGTTTTATTTTAACATATTTTAATGACAGTATATTTATTGAACAAAAATGTATTCTTTTATTTATCAAAATAAGGAGAAAATAGTACAATGCTAGCTAAAGTGAGTATTTTGAACAAGTATTAACTTGTCTGACACAAAAACAACAACATTATTTTAGCTAAAGTATTTGTATTAATACTGTATGCCTTTTACCCCGTGTGTGGAAAACTACTTTAGGTACTATTCATTTTCTATCTCCATTAATCAAATAACATAACATATACATATAACATATATTTTAGACATTCAAAAGACTGTGGGGTCACATGGCCCTGTGTTAATGATGTACTGCAAAGAGCTAGAGATCAGGAGAGTAATCAAATCTCATCTAGGGTTGCTGTAATAGTATCTCTATTTTGACTGTCCATTATTCTGAGTGCAGTGCATTCCGAGTTCAATACATAAAGTACTTACATTCTCTTCATCCTGAAAATGTAAACCGCAGAAGGCTGTGCACTCAGCTCTCATCTCATGTGGTCCAGGAACTATAACTAAGCTATAACATTTTTCTCTTTCTCTTTGGTTTTGGCTCAAAATTGCATTAATCCTTCAATCTTTTGCCATGCAATCTAGGCAGGTAACATTTGATGATGGTTTGATGTTAGCTTGACAAAAAGATATAAAACTTTGCCTAAAAGTTTCAATTTTGAAGGAAAGTAATACCACCACATTAAAACACTTCAGAGCTCATTAAACTTCAACGGACCCCTCAGAAACCACATCAAACCAGTTCAGATACCCAATAAACCTCTATAAACAATAGACTTCATTAGAGCACTAACTATCATTGAACACTGCTAGGCATTGTTAACGTTGCATTGATAACATGTTGGCATTTTGTTTCCATCATTAGCATGTCACTAACATGGTTTTCATGCTCATAGGCATTGTTTACATATGTCAGCATGTCTGGTGCTTGATCCCAGTATAACTGCTTGCAATTCTTGTTTTTATTAGGGCCCAAGCACTAAAAGGTCTGTAGCCCCTGATGTAATTATTATTCCTCCCCAGCTCTTGTCTATGGCAGCTCTAAGAGCCGCATGAAGGAAAATAATACAATTTGGCACACTTATTGGTATGGTCCTCAATAGTAATCTGATTACTATTTCTGGCATCTCTAGAACCAAGTCTACTGTGCCAGAGTTGGTTAACTCTTGAATCCTTTGTTTTAGAAACAAAGAAAAATCTTATTTGATCTGTTTACTCTCCTCATGCTGACCCTTACGAAAAAGATGTTTTTTCAAGTGTGCTATTAGTATACTTCTTTTAAACTGAAAATAGGAAAGTGTACTTTCAGTCTACTTTTTATGTACAGTACTTCTCAGAAATGTGCTTTACATACTTTTCAGAAATATACTTAAAATGACATTTAAGTATACTTGACTTATACTTAGAATAAGTCTAAATATATTTGCGCTTGTGCTCTGAGAATCTGTTTTTTATTGTTATACACTAGGGGTGCTGTTACACATCTTCTGTACGGAATTTCCAAAACACAAGTGAAGAAGAAACCGAAAAAACAGATGCTTCCACATGTAATCTAACACAATTGTCAGACATAAAACAGCATCAAAACAATTAGTTATGGAAAACTGTGTAACGTTATGGAATAAAATGTCACCCATGAAGAGGTAATAATGACTGTCAAGCTTTGGGGTGTTGATCGACTCCCTCTATGTTTTGATCATCATGAATAATCTTTTATTACTTTTCGCTTTTTGTTCAAATTTTTTTTTTTTTTTTTTTTTATAAAATGTACCCACATTCATGTGTTTGTAAAAAAGAAGGCATGAAGCTAGAATAAAATGTTTTTGTTTACAAGCAGATCCCCTGTTCTTTCTTCTGATGTTTTTTTATGTTCAGATATTCATATAACAAAATGTATACAAATTAATACATAAATAGGGACATAGTAGTATACTTAAAGAGTTCACTTAAAGAAAACTTACGAGTATAACTGTAGTATAAAACTATAGTAGTTTACTGAGACTATACTTCGAAGTGCACTAAGATGCATAAAAAGTATTTAATTAGTAAACTATCAGTATACCTATACGTTCACTTTTAGTATACTTGCAGTACAAACTAAAATCATAGATGTAAACTAGTTGTGTACTCAAAGTTTACTACTGTTGTACTTAAAAGTATACTTTTATATACTAGAAAGTGGGCTAATTTAGTCCCAAGGAGTATTGAAATAGTACTTAAAAGTACACAACTAGTACACTGATATTTGTATACTTATAAGGTACACTTAAGAAATTCTTGAACTTTACTTAAGTATACTTAATAAAATAAACATGAAGTATACTTCTTTTTTGGTGAGGGGATCAAAGCCAGTATTTTACATTAAGGCCCATTGCCTAATTTCATTTTTTTGCTACTCCTCCTTCAAATTTTGTCCATAACTCAATAAAATTTGGCTCAGATGAGCTGGATCTAGCTGCACAGAAATGACTGAACAGAGCTTAGCATGACTGTTCTTAAACGTTTAGTTAGTTAATATGCTTTCAAATGATGAACATAAAAGCTTATTATTATAAAAGCTGTGTCATTTTGTGATGAGAAGCAGATTGTTTTTTGGAAAGTGAAATCAAATTTAAATAGTACACAGAACACGACTCAAAAATCCCAGCTGAAAGAGTAAATCAGAGAGATATTCCCACATCAGATGTGAGAAATCCCCACATCATCTGCTGACAGTAACATGGGCTTTAACAAACACTGAATCACGGTTTGCAATTGAGAGGGAGTTTGGTGTGTCACTAAAGCTATTAAATCAGAATGTAATGAGGTTCAGAATTCTCAGAGATTAAGCATGTATTTGAGGCAGCTGTTAAACAAAATAACACACATTTTCAGTAGCTCAGATCTGAATGTAAAAAAAGAAACAGAACCTACCTCCGATGTCTGGCCGCAGCTTGTTATCGTAGCCATCTAGTAAGCTGTTCAAAATATGCGTGACGTCGCTCTCATAGACTTTGGGGGTCAAAACCCATGTTTTGTTTGTCACTTCATCATCATCACTTTCCAGCTGGACAGAGCTAATGGGGAAACAAAGATGAAAAAAAATGAAAAAAGGTGAATCAAATTTGCTAAACTGTCACCATCGTAAATGCACCATCTATAAATGCAAGAGAAGATCATGTTGAATTAATTTGGACAACATAAAGATCCATACAATCTTGTTAACAAGCTGTCAAGCGAGTATACTGTAAAATTTTATTTCCACCTGAATTTTGCCGAAATGTCTTTCAAAGAGTCTGAAAGACTGATTTTGTCCCTCAGTACCCTACAAATTGAAGCCATTTATCTAAATGACATAGTTTGTGAGTATTCTGTGCTCTCCATGCAAATATAGCTGAGGAAGAGACTTAAAATTCTTGAGTGCAGTCATGTTGCTTTTCTTATTGCCTTGTTAAATTGTGTGAAGCTGAAAAGAAATATCAAGAAGGCTTACTTTAATGTATACAAACCTAAATTAGTAACATATTAAGCATTGACAGAATTTTTCCATGTTTCCAAGGTTGCAACTTCTGAAAGAGTACTGAACATCTTGATCAAAACATGGCAAAGAAACTAATCGTGTATGTAAGCAGATGCGTTATGTATAGTAACTTGACCATCAAACATTAAACACTCTGAAAAAAAAAAACAATAAGTAAATTTACATAATTTTAATTTTGCTAGTTTTTGCATGCATAATTTTTAAGTAAAATTTAAGTATGGAATTAAGTAAAATGTACTTAACTAAGTTAAGGTGGCAAAGGTAACAAGTAAATTTAACTTGTACAGTTAGAGTTTGATGAGTAATTTCTACTTAATTATTTTAAGTTTACCTTGCAGTAAACTTTACTCAAACATCATACCACTAAAAAATGCCTTTAAAGCATGTGGTTCACTTACAAACATGTACGTAAGCAAGTAGACAGCTCTTCATTGTTTGATGAATGGGTCATTTTGAGTAAAAAATAAACTCTAGATGTTACACAACAGCAAGTTACTTAACCTAACAACAAAAGCAACCATAAAACAGTGTAAATACTTCTTGAAAACAGTAAAACATTTAACCTTATTATTGATGCCCAAATGCATGATGGGAACAACGGGATCATGACTTTGATATTTACTTAAACAATCTTTGTAAAAAAAATAACAAACAATTCCATGAAAGATATACTTATGTTCAAATTTGAAATTCTACAAGCATTAGTACTAATATTAAATGTACTATTTTTTTTTATTCTTGCCTGAACTAAATTATTCAATGTAGAAATTATATTTGTTTTCTGTATTATTTTCTTCAACACAAAATAATTTTTTTCAGTGCAGCATCTGAATTACAACTGCTTAACATAAGCGAATGGAATGTCAAAATGTGTTTGATCATGGATTCAATTTCGGATGCAGTCTTTTGACAAAAATGACATTTTTCTTTTTTTTCAAAATGTTGATTTTTAAGGAAACTTGCCTACAAGTTTTGATAAAAAAGATTGCGTGAAGCTAAAGTAAAACACTTTATTTTGTTTAAGAGCAGAGGATC